>NW_028324300.1:8499439-8799439 GCF_058129835.1 Hydra viridissima
CACTAAGTTTTCTTACATTTTCTGCATTTGGTCTTAGATTTGGTTAAGTTTTCTGCAATTTGGTAAGGTTCACAGGACTTACCTTTATATACAATATAAAATTTATTACTACTACTTACCAATACCACTGTCAGACCTTGAGAGAATTGAGATGTTACTGTTGTTTTCAATCTCAGAACTTAATTTAATAAACCTATAATCTAATTGATTCTTAGATTTGATATTGATGATAAAAACATGCTAAAATATATTAGTTTTAAAAACACAAACTAGTCACTTGTGAAATTTACACAATACATACTATCCAGTACACATTATGCATATGCCATATATAATGTGTATAATTATGTTATGTAAGACTTTATTAAGTGTTTTTTTTTTTTTTTTTTTTTTCTTTTACATCTATTTTATTTGTTTAGAAAATGTTGACTAAACATAAAAAAACAAGTGTTGTTAAAGATCGAGACTCTGTTCTGCAAGAGTATCAATCCAGTTTTGTAACTGCAAAATTGGTGAATGAAACAACACCACCTTCTATTTGCCCACAAAACCCTTATAATGAGAATATAACTGGAAATGAGATTAAAGAATTTTATGAAAATCTTGTTAAAGAGGATTCAAGAAAAAAATTTAAACGCAAAATTTCTGAAACTATTAATAGTGTGAATAAAAGATTAACCAAAGTTAAAGTCAAAGAAGAAATAAATGAGGAAATAAGTAGTAGTACTGACAATCATTCTTTGTTTACCGATCCTGTTACTGTGAGAAAACTAGTGAATGATTTGCTTAGAGCCTCATCGAGTGGGAATAAAACAAATGTCATTAAATGCGTTGAAAATATTAGAGAATTAACAGATTTTTTTGCAATCTTAAATGGTCGAGATGAATTTGGGTGGAATGCACTGATGTGCGCAGCAGCAGAAGGACATTTAAATGTAGTTAAGTACTTAGTGAAGGAAGGATGTGAATATAAAAATGTGTCAGATAATTCTGGGATGAATGTATTTTCAATTTGTGAACTAAAAAACCATTTTGAAGTTTATGTTTATTTATCAGACCTCGAAAATAAATACCGCATTAATCGTAAAAGTGAAACTATATGTGACACTGGTTTAAAAAATGACATTACCAGCGACCCTTTTTTAAAATGCAATTTATGTGACTCAAGCTTTCTTCTTAGTGAGCGTCTGCAACATGAATCTTCAGTGATTCATATATTTAATGATAAAAATAAAGTTGTTAGTGATATTTATGGTATTCCAAACCATAATATTGGTTTTCAAATGATGTTACGAAGTGGTTGGAATTCTAGCGGTGGTCTTGGTCCAGATGGTTCTGGTCGTAAAAATCCAGTGAAATCAGTTATCAAACAAAACAGACATGGTCTTGGTCTTGTAAAAAATGACTCTAAAAAGCAATTTCATTTTGAACCTTTTAAAGATCATGATATTCTTGATAATAAGACAATTCAAGGAAATCATTTAACTAGAAACAGTGAAAATCACAGAGAAAAGAACAAAGCTTGGGAAATAAATATGAGGCGATACATGTCCTCTGATTTCTAACTTCTTTAGAGCCTTTAGACTTTTTTAATATGTTTTCTCTTTCTTCTAAAGGTATCAAGTAATTAAAAGATGATTTGATAAAACAGATTTTCATTTAAAGAGTCAAAATAAATGCTTGTCAGATTTTTTATATTACAATAAATATGTAAATTTTACCTATCAAAGTATATCAATAAATTTATGTAATACTTTATCAATAAATTTATATGATACTTTATTTTAAATGTTTTTTGTGAAAAGGTTTTTGAGAGTAAAAAACTTATCACATTTATTTTTTATCTTTATTTTTACCTTTTCTTTCTATTTCTTTTCTTTTTTTTTTATTTACTGAAGATTTTAACAAAAACTTTCTTAATCTTGTCAAGCTTATTTAGTATTTGTAACTTTTACAAGCTTGTTTAGTATTTTTGATTTGTTCTTATTAACTTTGCTGATATAAATAAAATTACATTTTCTCATTCCACTTTTCCTGGTGGGTGTTACCCACCAGGAAAAGTGGAATAAGTTGTGGCTTAAGAGTTTTCTAACATTAAAAAAAAACGTAGCCTAGATTTAGTATTTTAGCATTACTTTGGTAATTTATAAAAAATATAGTTTGACAATTTTTTAAGTGATTGCTTAAACAGTATGGAAGAAGTTAGTGAGTGGTTTGCTCCCCCTACACCAGCAAGATTAGGTATCCAACAGATTGCAATTAGTCCTGAGTGTGATGACGTTCCAATTGATAACTCGCTAGTTTTCCTAACAGGTTGAGCTTTTTTTTTTCTTATTTGTTTTGGTGGCTGTTAACACGGCTTCCTCTTTAAGTTTTTTAAGATTTCTTTTTCTGACTCCGTAATGAAATGCTTATTTTGCTTTCGACACTTTCTATACTTACTCGCAAAGAAATGAGTTTCTTTATAAGGCGAATGTCAGCAATAGTGATAATAATGATTCTTCCTTCATTTTTATCGTTTGTCATTTTTATACCTTGCAAACCTTGAATATTTTTTTTATGAATAAAAAAAAAGTGTTGCATACAGGTGAGGTTGTGGAAGCTCAAAAATATCAAACTAACCAACTGTCTAACAAACAGGATTTACTTAACTGTCTTCAGGTAACAGGCCTTTACTCTTTGGAGTTTTTTCTTCTTTAAAAAGAACTCATTTTTTTCATCTTTTTTTTGTTTGTTTTTTGTTTGTTTTTTTTACACGTTTTATTTCCTTTTTTTTCTTCTGCATTTTCTTTTATTTCCTTTTTTTTCTTCTGCATTTTTAGTTGGAGTTGGAAACTGGTGAGGAAATTTTTCTATTGAAGATTTTTTTTTTTTTACGAATTTAACTTTCCATCTGCTTTTTATCTACTAAGGGTACATCTCTATGTGAGTAAAGATTAAATGCCTGACTCAAAATTATAATTTGTAAAGAAGGTATGTTCATTAGGGTACAGCGAGAATTTTTTCTTCTAAAAGCTTAAGAAAAGGTGTATTCTTATGTAAAATCAAATTTTAAATTGGGTTTCCTTAAAAAAAATATTTGATCGGAAAAAGTTTTGATACCCAAATTTTCACTTTTAGAAATTGCAAAATTTAGTAAAATCTTATTTGTCACATTAGTCCTTTATTATGTTTTACATGTCCTTCTTTTTCATTGCGATGAAATATTAAATGCAAATAATGTTTCTAGACCAATTGCAAGCTTTTTTGATACTTGTTTCAAAGTCATTATCTTGCATGAATCTTACCAGCAATGCAGATTCTGGACATTTCAGGGGAGAGGGTCTTCAATTTTCAATGAGGTTTCAATGATTAACAAATTGGCTTATAACAGTTGTTTTTTTTGTTTCATTAGAAATAAAGGTGGTGCCAGTGATGCGGTTTCCCCAAAAAATAGGAGGTCTATCCCATCTTACTCAAATAATATTTTGATAACACTACTATAACACTATTAAAAAAAACAATAAATAAAACAACATATCTTTCAAATCTATTGACATTGAAAATTTATTAAAATTTTTTTCTTTGTTTTAAAAGCAGGTAGCAACTCTCTATGTTAAGCTCTAGCTCTAATATATCCATCTCTTGCATCTGGTCCAACTACTGACATGGATGCTACTGTCACTTGTTTTACAGCACGCTCGGTACTTTGAGTATGAATTTTAGCAGAAGGAGTTATTAGAGGTGTCAATCTTAGCAATACCAACTTATCTTTAGTGAGCGAACAAGTAAAAACAGGTTCTTGTACTACACCATTTTCCCATTTGACTAGCTCTTGAAGAGTAGTTGCTTCAAAGTTCAGTTTAGGTATTTTTCTTGGTCTGATTCGCATGTCTCCAAGGATGTTATTACCCCTTTGTTCCAAAATTCGGTCAACTGCAAATTTGCGGTCTTCTGCATTATTACTAGATAATAAAGAGATTCATAAACTTTCATGGTTCGCATACCAAGCGCCTAACTGGATGTACGGAGTCACAATTTCTCTTACTATAACAGGTTGATTTCTAAGAATTCTCAATTGAGACAGAATGTGATTGGAAGCATCTTCAAGTCTGTCTTTAACTTTAATGTCAAAAAAAAGTTTAAAGTAAAATTGTAAACAAAATAATACAAGTAACTCAAGATTTTTCAAATTCTGATCAGTTAAGACATGTTTCCTTGTCCACATAAAGACTATTCTCATGCCAGTAGTGAGCCATCTGGCATGACTTAAGGGGCCACATTGAATTTCTCTAAGATTAGGTGGCAATACACCGATCTTAACTGCTTTACATAACTTGTAGGTTTGTTTTTGATCTGTTGACATATTTTTTAGTATTGTTTCTGGAATGTCAACAAAGCTCTCTCCCTCTGGAAGAGCGTTAAATTGAGGATTGTACTCCATTTTATTAACATCAGCAAGACATTTTCCCACAGGACCTACAAAGCCAGTACTACATGATGTAAGTCCATCAATTCCTTCTATTAGGTAACGCAAAAAGAACTCATTTGAATGAAGCATGCATATGGCCCAGTGGCATTTGTGACCTAACATCTTTTCAAGATGTGTTATAGCACCACCTTTCCAGCCAGTGTTAATTGAAGTACTATCAGCTCCAAGTACTAAACATGATTCAGTAAGATTATATTGTTGCAGCAAATTATAAACACCTTCAGTAATCTTTTTAGCTGGCTTATCTGAATGAATATGTGCATTTGGAGTAAAATGACCAAGATATCGACCACCAGGTTCTATAGTCACAGTAATGTGTTGCTCTTTGATAATAATAGGATGTAGTTGTCCATTTGAATCATTTATCATCGCTCTTGTTGAATCTTTCTTCCATCAAAGTAAATGCCAATATTATCTGCTTTTGGAAGATTAAAATTGTCATTATTCTTTGCTACTACCATGATTTTTTTTCTTGCTCTCGTCAACTTAGAAGGATCACAAACAAGGTAAGAGTATTCAGGGGTGAGAAATCCTGCATCAATTAAATCTTGCAGATAACTTGTAGCAATTGCTGCAGTTGCGGCAGGTGAAATCCCAAACCTATAAAATAAAACTAGTTTATATTTATTTTTATTAATTCATCATCCGAACTTTTGCTGCTCAACAAAATAATAATCTATATGATTACCTTATACTAGCCATTGCTGTGTTTTTTCTTGACATAGTGTTTTTTCTTGACTTCTTTTCTAAAAACCGTGTTACAAGGAAAGCATAGACACCTAATTTATCCTTTAGAAGCCTTTCAACCAACAATTTAATTTTATTGTCTTGTTTTAAAGTAAAGTTACCATTAACTGGATTATAGTTGTCATTGAGAGAAATATCAGGAGAAATATTTTTTTGATATTCTTCATATAATTCTATATCTTGTTTTTCTGTGACCTAAAACTAAACTTTTACAAATATTATTTTTGTTTTGTGTGTGTGTGTGTGTGTGTGTGTGTGTGTGTGTGTGTGTGTGTGTGTGTGTGTGTGTGTGTGTGTGTGTGTGTGTGTGTGTGTGTGTGTGTGTGTGTGTGTGTGTGTGTGTGTGTGTGTGTGTGTGTGTGTGTGTGTGTGTGTGTGTGTGTGTGTGTGTGTGTGTGTGTGTGTGTGTGTGTGTGTGTGTGTGTGTGTGTGTGTGTGTGTGTGTGTGTGTGTGTGTGTGTGTGTGTGTGTGTGTGTGTGTGTGTGTGTGTGTGTGTGTGTGTGTGTGTGTGTGTGTGTGTGTGTGTGTGTGTGTGTGTGTGTGTGTGTGTGTGTGTGTGTGTGTGTAATTTGCTATATAAACAAAGAAAATATTTACTATTATGAAATTATATTTACCTCAAACGATGCTTGATCATCTTGTACTTTTTTCATTTTTTTCTTATAAGCTTTTTCGTCACTGATTTTTCTCTTATATTTTTTTCTAAGTTTTGTTGTCTCAATCTTATCAGCATGTCCCATTTGCATGTCAGACTTTTCACCTGTCTTATTTCTTTGACTGTATAACCACCTGAACTCCATAGTTGGAATTTTTTTAGAAAAAATACAGGTGCAATTTATATGTGCTTTACTTTTACAATATTGGGGGGAAGAACACCCAGACATATCATGTTCACACAGAAGAATCTTATGAGGACATGTTATGAGGTCCATTAGCTTATCTAACTTCAATATAAGTTCTTCTTTTACTTTTGCCTTAGTTCTTCCCCATGCAACGTTTTCTACTTTCTCCCAAAGGGTTTTAATTCTATAATAAAGTGATTTCTCACCAATAATAACTGGCTGTTGAAACTTAACATTTGCTTTTCTCCATTGAGCAAGAACAAATGGAATCAGATCGCTAGCAAGATCTTTGTTAGAATATTTGTTATGGTGTAGATTGCATGTCATGCTTTTTTGTTCTTTTAGTAAAATCCCTTTTTGAATAACTGCTCTGTTTGTAGGCAGCTCACTAGGAATAAAATCTTTTCCAGGTCCAATAAAACCTGAAATTGCAGTGGTGGATGATCTAGTCTTAACTTTCGACATTTATGAATATCTCGATTAAATAACTAATAATGAATAAAATAGTAACAAACTTCGATCTTGTATAAAGCTTTTATACAGCGGAGAGCCAAGTAAAAATATCTTTTAAAATTAATTTGGCGCTGCGCTTATTAGGCGAGTTTATTACATAAAAACGGATTTTGTTTATTTTATAATAATTTAAGTTTTTTTCATTTTAATAATCTGTAAATATGAAAATTTGGGTATCAAGACGTTTTCTGATCAAAAAATGGTCCATAACAAACCTACCTTGAAATTTAATTTTACATAGGAATACACCTTTTCTTAAGCTTGAAATTTATTTTTTTCAAAAACATATAAGTCTCACTGTACCCTAATGTTCATACTGTTGAAGAAAAAGCAGCTGTATTAGCTGTAGCATTCAGTAGTTCAAGAAGCATCTGTCAGTATTAGTATAGTATTAGTAGTCTCTAGCAGCCTTTCAGAAAAAAAATTTATGTTGCAGCTGATACCTGATTACTAGCATATTATTCATTTAGCTTTGAAAGTTTACGAAAAAACAGAAGAAGATTTAAAATCCTTAAATCGAAAGTTGTATTTGATACAGGTAACATAAAAAAAATATCGCCGTATAAACCATACAAAATACATATACTAGTACACTGTTAAAATGTAAGTATATACTGTAATATCCTTTACATGCTAGTTTAATATCTTATTATAGTGTAAAAATATTACATTATATACCGAATTTCAGGACAGCTCCTTGATCATGAAAAAAAATTGCACAGAACTGCAAAAAGATATTGTCTCTTTACTTAAGCAGAAACAAGGTCTACACAATAAACTTTTAGAAACCACATGGGCTCAGCGCAAATCTGCCAGCGAATTTCAGATGTACAAAGAGAAGATGTTCTCTTTAAACGAAAGCATGCGTTATCACTTTGACGACAATAAATTTCATAAAGAGTTTGTTAGCCTCCATGACCAGATTGCAGAAAGCAAAAGGTTTGGTGAGTGTTTTCAGCAATTCAAGTTGGCTTCTTTAAGTCTAACTTCTCTTTATTTTTACGGTAAAGGTAAGCTATGTACGAATGTTTTAAACCATTTTTGAATGCATAACCAATAAAACAACTATTTGATATAAGAGCAAACATTCTTTTAAAACTGCTTCTGTTTCATTTGTTTTTTCACGATGGAAAGGAAGCACAAATGTCTACATACAAAGTAGTTGATAGTTTCCCAGCCTTATCCTAGTTTCTTGACATTTAAATTTTTGAATGAAAAAAAAAGTTCAGAGGAAAGAGGAGCTCATAAAATACTTTGTCAAATTTTTTATTCATTATGATATTCATCATAATATTCATATTATGATTTTTAATAATCATATTACGTTTTTCTTCAGAGCGCGTTCATTTTTTTGACAGTTTTAAAGCCTTCACAGTTTTGCGCCTTAAAATTGTCAAAAATCTCAATCAAAAATCATGTCTCAATCAAAAATTGTCAAAAGTCTCAATCCGTTGCCACGAATATTGGGACTACTAGTTAAAGTCTGACTATTGAAGATTTTAAATTTTCGGGAGAAAATTTCATTAAACAAAAGATTGTTGAAAAAATTTACTTTCATCAGTTTCGCTTTCCATT
Organism: Hydra viridissima; assembly: GCF_058129835.1. Classification (NCBI taxonomy): domain Eukaryota; kingdom Metazoa; phylum Cnidaria; class Hydrozoa; order Anthoathecata; family Hydridae; genus Hydra; species Hydra viridissima. The sequence goes on from NW_028324300.1 coordinate 8,507,589, forward strand.
GAAGGATTGCTTTCAAGAGATGAAATTGAAGTAATGACAAGTGAGCTAAGAAGAGGCGAGGAAGAAGTTCTTTTAATTCAAAGAAATGTAATTGTTTTATCAGTTGTTAAAAACGGTTCATTTGATTTTATTAACTTCTTTTCTTTCGCACGTGTTTTAAAGTTTTTACGAGAAGAAATTGTGATGCGGGGTATGATGCGGGATATGATGCACTATTTTTAAGGTGAGCAGTTTGAAAGAAGAGACGATTCTGCTTAGGAAAGAAGTGGATGCACTAAATGTGAGTTGTTTACAGTGATGTGTTTTTGTTTTTTTTTTTGTTTTTTTTCTAAATTCGAGGGGAAATATGCTAATTCATAAATCCTAGTTCTTACACAAAATCTGTACAATCTAAAAAAAAACCCGTTAAAAATAACGGAGTATATTACGGACTACTCCCTCAATATAGCACTAACGGAGTTCTCCGTTAATTTAACGGAGTAATTATTTAACGGATTCAATCCGTTACTCAAAAGTAACAAGTTAATCCGTAAGTTTAACGGATAATTCGTTGAAGTAACAAAATAATCCGTAATATATGAAAAACTATTTTGTTTATCTTGAGAAATTGCTGAAATAAAACAGTTCTAGATATTTTATACGGTGTTTAGATGGTTAATTAATTGCTAGGGTTTTAGATGGCATCAACAGCAATAAAACCTTTTGTAGAAATAAATAAAAAATAACACAAAATTTTAAATCTTCATGTATATTATGGTAAAAGACACATTTAAGTTAAAATTAAACATATTTAGCGAGTGTTGATCGCAGCTCAACCACTCCATTAGACATTGAACCATACTGCAGCCCATAAATATCTTGCAGAAACTGCCAAAACATGATTGTTGACGGGTGGTATTCGATGTTAAAGCACCAAAAAAACTTGAATAAACGATCGATGCCTTCGACGATAGATGTGCCTGCTTCAAGCAAAGTTTTTTCAGCTGCAATCTTTATGGAGAGAATTTTTTCTCCCTCGACCCCCTGTAATAATATCACCGGATAAGGGGACTCCAACTTTTCTGCAACATTTTGTAATCCATGCTCAGTCTAAATTTGCAATGAAACTAATTGTTATATCCGTTACAATATTATTATAAATTTTATTTATACATTAATAAATTATAATTTTTTGCTTTTTTGAATTTTAAATTTACGTGCAATGTAAATCAACTAAAAAAATATTTTTTACACTGCATATCCGAATGATTTCCATGGCTACTTCTGGAGCAGAACGTTTCAGTTTACCCCCTTGTCGCAGAAGTGAGCATAGAAGCTTGCATACATAATAAGCTTTCCAGTCTGAAACAAATATATAAATATAAAGAAAACGTCAAAGTGCCAAACATATCTAAAAGTTAATTCCATGCAAAATATTCTTTGAACAAAAAAAAAAATATCTTTAATAAAAATAATGCAAACCATAATGTTTTTTAGAAGCCATTACAGCCACATCTTTGATGTAAACACTATTTGACATTAAAGCATATTTTATTATTGGGTCTGAAACAGTCTGATTAAAGGTTTTGAGGATATCAACCATGCAGTCAGAATATTTTAAATGAAATTCCATATCAATCTACAAATAAACATGCTACTAATAAATACAATGCCTAAATTTATTAATCTTATCAATTTAATTGTATTAATCTTTACAATTATTTAGTAATCATTTTAAAAAAAAAAAAGTATGAATATTATACACTAAAGATTGATATCTGATAAAAGGAGTCACATAATAGATAATATTGATTACAAAATACCAGCTCTGGGATAATCCTGAATTTCGGAAATTTAAGCATCAGTCGGGATAATGAAGGTTGATCTGATGAATGAACCCAACTTTGTCGAAAACAAAACGTTGACTTTGTAGAAGCCTTATTTTCTTCTACACGAGTAGAAGATAATGAATCATGCTTTTCAATTTCATCGAGGTTGCTCATTCCTAAAATTAATTTAAATAAAAAAAAACACAGAGCAACAATATAGATATTAAAATTATAAACAAGTTTATAAAAAACTCTGTATGAATAATTTTGAAAGACCTATATTAGTAAAATACAGGTCTTTACAACATGTTTTTTATACCAAAATACAGGTTTTTACAACAACTTTACAGAAATGATAAATTAGATAACCTAAACATAATGTGCAAGACATGAATCCACGGGGGCAACCTTCAGGATTTAGAAGTTCTACTGAAGAACCTGCTGGTTGAGACAGTTCTGCAAGTTCAGGATCTGCCAGTTGAGTTGTATTGCAACGAGTTAAGTTGTGCCCCCTTTTACGAGACCAAACAAACTTTTTTTTGTGATCCTAGTATACAAAAGAAAATAAAGTTATTAAATGTAGCCACTTGTATGACAAAAATAAGACAATAAATCAAATAAACTTTTAGTTGCTAAAATGAATTATTTGCAATAAGGATATACAATGGAGAAATTACAACGCAATCACACACAACAAGGGAAATACAATGCAAGTTGATAATATAAAAAAAAGTTGGTACGCATCTATAGTAAAATTTATAATCAATTAACTTAAATAATTTTAACAAACACCAGGTAACTTTCTTCTAGCATTTTCCAATCCTCTCTCCAGGAAGCCATGATGATTAGTAGAATCATAAAAAATACATGCTGGAAGTACAAGTGCCTCACTTAGCACTGCTGCCACCGAAATCTTTTGATACCGATCAGGATAATTTCCATAAACACTCATCATTTTGTGCACAACAGTTCGAATGATGTGCTGTCTAGTAGAGATTGAAACTTTACCAGAATCAACCTCTTCAGTATATTGACAAGTACTCTATAAAGTAATATATGATATTGTTGTTCATAAAAAGATTACTGTTCACAAAATCTTGAAAACTATTATTGCTAAAAAAGCAAGTAAAGTAAAGTTATAACTTCAAAAATTATAACTTAAAAATCAAGTAAATTGCAGCTATATAAAAGCAAGTAAAAATCATTTAAGTATTCTAATTACAGGGTGCTGTGCAAGAAAGGCTTTAATCGAATTAGCTGAAACAAACGCCTCATTTGCAGTTTTCATTAGATGGCTGTTGTTAACAGGAACACTAGATTCTGAAAACGTAATACTGGAAAGTAAAGTACTTTGATTTGGCTGCAACGAAGGCAACACTAATGGTGAATTTGATATTGGCTGTATTAAAAAAAAAAAATTAATATATAAAAACAGTTGATAAAGTTAAAACACACAAATAAATGCCAACTTCAAAATATTACATAGAATTTATGATAAAAAACAGATTTAATAAACAATTTACACATTACTAATGTGTTTGTACAGTAAACAGTATTTGGTAAATTCATATATATTACAACTAAAAACAGCTACTGAATAGCCGTCTTTAGTTGTAATTTAAATTAATTTACCAAATTAGCATTGGTCCACTGCTGACCATCTATGAGGAGAATGAGAATTGTGTTTGATTCTGCTAAATGCTTTATTATTTCAAAATCAACTTCATCAACCTCTGTGCCATCATTTTCATAGACAAAGCATACAACTTTATCTGATGTCAAACCAAACTTGCAACGCACTGAAAAAACAATACAGAGTCATTAATTTTTTTATATACACGACAAAAATGCAGACTAGCTAAAGTGAATATATATGAATACACAGTACCAACTTCATATACAATTAAACAATTATACATATTTAATAATTATTAAAATTTATATATTTTTCAGTTTGTAATGCTTAAATGAAAAAAAAATCGATACTTCTAATTTAAATTTTTATTCTAAAAAATTTTGTATCTCAGATTTACAAAGTGTCCATATGTGCTATCTTCTCCAGCAATACATATGACATTATATGGATGATAGTCCTTGAGCTGATTTGTATGTAAAACAAGCAGTTTATTTGAATTGCTAGATTTTTTAACTTCAAAAGAATGAAAATGTTCATGAAAATGCAATGTTTCAAATGGATACAATACAAAGTATATTTATTTTGCTAGAGAAACAATGCACTTTAGCTCTCCATATTGAGGATGACTTTCCACAATGTCATGACACAAAACACAATCCGGTTTGATTTCATAACAGCCAAACCTAACTGAATGAGCAACATATATTTCATCACAATTGTCCACATTTAAAACTGTGCGCAAACTATTTGATACTGCTGATTGTAAATTGCCTACCATTACTGTATCACATATGCCAATTTGTACATATTCTGTATACAAAGACCCACTAAACAATGTGTTTGCTAATTTGAGTTGACTACGATGCATAATAGTTTTGCAAATGTTTTTGAAATTGCGAACAACAGAAGTAAGTTCTTTAGCAAATCGATGTTTTGCCTCAAAACGCATACACCAGTATCTGCTTAAAGGCCCATACTTTACCATAAATTCTGGATAATGTAGCATAAAATGGTGTTTTGGAATAAGTCTCTTTTCTGGATATATGGTTTTAAATTGGGCATGATGTTCCTCCAAATTAAACTCGAGCTGACGAATGAGGCCAACAGTTATAGTTGGAGCAAATATTGCATCCATGCAATCAAGTAACATCAGTAAAAGTCTCCAATGAGCATCACTTTCTGGAATTAGGTTTCCAATCATTAAAGGCAGATTTCTTATCAAACACCATGATTCAGCAGCTTGAATGCAAATATTTTTTAAGTTAACTTCTGGGGGTTTACTGTTTTTATCACCCAATGAATAGTTATAGTTATTGATTGCATTGTTGACATCTGCAAGTAGAAAATATTTTTTATCTATCAACAATTGCAAAACAAGGCATATTTCTAAAGGTACAACACCTTCTAATACATCATCCATGCAGTCAACTGCACTCTGGTCTATGCAGTGAAACTGTGACAAACAATTGAAAGGACAACCATGCTTAATGCCAGATTCTGAAGCATTGTAGTTATTGCTTCTACTTTCTGATACACACATATCGTATTCTGCTCGAGTCCTCTTATCAAAGGTTTCTGCCTTGAATGAGGTTTGAACTTCACAATGTGTACACTTGCAAAATCGGCAAAAGTATTTTGCATTAAAGCTTTCCATTAAGCCAAACAAAGTGTGTGCTCCTAAATTATCAGCAGAAAATAAAATCAAAACAGCATGAATAATTTCTTCCACTCCATTAACTTTGACAACAACACCCTGTTCACTTTCCAATTGTTGCAATAAAGATACAACACTATGAAGGATTGGATAGTATGAGTATTTATCTGTGTGTGCATCTAGTGCATACCATAAACCAACTAAGAAAATGCTATCAGTCTTAGACTGATACTCAGGAGCAATATTGCGTATCATCATGTATAAAGCTTCAAGTTTATGTACACGTGTATGGCTCCCAAGCACATTTGTTACTTCAAACGCATCAATAAAAAAGTGTAGCAAAAATTTTTTTTGGTGTCGTTGAAGGAATGATGATGAAAAGTATGTGTATCAACAAAATCTTGTACTTTCTTTGGGAGTGAACTTGGTGTGCACTGTGGGAAAGTTACCCTTGATGAAGCTTGTTCCAATATCTTGACAAGTAGGATATCAATAGGCACAATATACCATTTGTCCTCTACTAAAACAGAATGCATTGATTGCAATGCCATAGAGTATTGTTGCTCTTCACGTATACCTAGTGATATTTCTGTTGCCTCAATATAGTACCCACATTCTTTTAGCCATTTGTTTCTTTTATATATAGTGTCAGTTTTATTGAAAATACTAAACATACTATTGACATCATTTATCGCATCAAAAACAAATTCATTAGTTGGAGCTACTTTCAACTTAATTGCTAGAGTTTCTACTATCTTTGAAGCATAAACAGCAATGTCATTTAGTAGGCCAGACACATTTTCCATAATAAGCTGCGAATTTGCTAAAGTGATGTTTGGTTTTGAAGTTCTTTCTGATACAAACTTCATAACAGATACTTCAATATTGTCTCTTGTTACAGAACTAGAGTTAACAATTGTGGCATTATTACAATCTTCATGTGGGTCACTTGGAAAATTTATATCAAATGCATCTTCCTGTGACTCACTTGGTAAGTTGTTACTGCAACTTCCATTATTGTTGAAGCCTAAAGTTTGATCTGGCACAACAAAATGATGGTGCTCAAAATGCTTTTTTAACTTACTAAAGCTAAGGAATACTCTTGGACAGTTATTAAACATACAGCGTAATTCAGATCCTCTCGTGGCTAAGCCATGAAAATTTCGAAAATGGTAAAAAAGATCTAATAAATCTGCAAAATAATTTGAGCATTTAAAACATTGCATATTTGTTTTAAAATGCTTTTATAGCATTGTCACCTTTAGCAGCAAAATCTTCACTACTGTTGATGGCAACTAACTTCTTAATAATTCGATCAGAAGACCATACTTTGATTAGCACAGACATTCTGTAAATGTATAAAACATTAAATTGTGCAATTAAGTAATGTAACTTAAATTTTAACTTAATGAAAAAATGATATTAATAATGAAAATAACTAACCTTAAACACACATTATAATACACGTTTTAAGCTTCAAAAAAATATTAAGTGTTCAAACAAATTAATATTCTGAACTCTTTTAGAGGCCTGAACACCGTTAACTTAACAATAGTAGGAGAGAATTAGCGAAAAATAGGGTCGAACCCGGACAAAAATGGTATAAAGCTGAAATTTTGCAGAGAGAAAGTAGACAGCGTCTGGATGAGCGTAAAAAAAAGCCCCGTTGATTGCGCTACGGGAACATCCCTTTTGGGGCAATTTGGGGTACAAAAAAGGGGCAATTTTGACAGCATCAAAATATCATAAACTTTATATCGTTGGATCGAAAATTTTATGCTGATCAATATTTATATAAGAACTATTACTTGAAAAAAAACATTTTTTAAGTTATTTACGTTTGAAAAATGTAAAATCGTTAAAATGTTTATTTTTTGTTTTCAAAACATAATATAACTTTTGTCTGTGCGCAATTTTAAATGGGAAAAAATTAAAAAATAATATATTCTTTTAAAATAACTTTAAGACTTGAATGCAAATTTCTTTAAAATTAGATGCCCGATATCTTACTTTTCTCAAAACAAATCATCAAGTAAATTTCTCTCGTTTTCAATTTCATCACTTGAATCTTCTTCAATTTCAAAATCCTAAAAATGTAAAATATTTGTTTTCCAAAAAAAAAAAATATATATTTAAAGAAGATTATGTGGATATTTAAAAAATAAAATTTACCGTTTTATTTTTATATTTACTGCAGTCTTGCCCATGACAGCCACCGCATGCAGACATGCATTTTAATCCGTTTTTCCTGCAAGAACACACATTAGTTCCGCACATATTTCTTGACGAAGTTTTACAATCGCAGCAAATCACTTTTAATATATTGGGTGGTGCCACATCTTTGTCTGTTGGTATTGGAAGAAGGCAACCATTATCTAACTTCCATCCCCATTCTTTAGGATCCAAGTTGAAAGATTCATCTAGCATTTTCCATTCAACAACTTGCAGGTTAACTCTAAGACCATGAAAATAAGCAGCACGGTCTGTGGGTGGTAACTTTTCTGCCTTAATAATTCCTTCACAAACCATTTGTTTATATTTTAAATACCTAAGAAAAATACTATGAAAATATGACACTTTCTAAATCTAAATGAGTGACTTAAATCCACAAAATTATAACTAAACTTTCAAATAACAACCGCATTTTCCTTAATGAAGTTTCTGCATTTCCACCAAAAAGTTCAATGAAAGCCCTTACTGCAGATTCTCCAACTTCTTTTTTGGTTGCCCAGTAATCCGAAATAATTTCAGATACTGATTGTATATTATTGGATTTTTGCAGTAATTTTAAAAAACTAGGTTTTCCTTTTCCCAGTATTAAAGATGTCGAGTCATATCCTGACCATGCGTGAACAAATAACAGATGTTCTTTAAAATACATTACTCGAGATTGAGCGTCTTTTATACTCCAGAGTTTTTTCTTTCTTTCTTGATAAAAAAAAATCTCATTTAATTCATCTTTCCAACGATACATTAGCATAACTGCTATATCAGTATCATCAGCAGCAACAATGCATGGTGAAATTTCCTTTGCAACTTCCAACGATTTAGAGACAATTTTCGTGTCAGCATCCCCTTTGCAAATATATACTTCATATCCATCTCGTTTAAGGTAATCTGACAAAAGTAAAATTAATTGTGCCTTGTTGTGTGAATTCGATAGAAAAAAACCTTGTGAGTACGGAACCTGATTATTTTCTCTTATAACAAGATTTTGGGAAGAACCTTTGCATTTTCTTCTGATGAGTTCATTAGATTTAATTGAAGATTTCTTATCATAACCATCAAATATAGTATAAGTGGTGGCATAATTTTGTCTTATATAGATGATGTAGGTCTCAACAATTTCTACAAACCTCATACCTTTGTTCCAAAGAACTCTGTGGAGTAAGGAACCTCCATCAAGGACATATTTACACAAACTGACATTTGTACTTGGTTTAATTTTGTCGTCAGGAAGAATCAATTTGCGCAAAGATGATATGTTTGCTTTCAGCATTAGGTTATTTTTAAATAATGGGTGTGGGAGATGAGTAAGCTCATAATCAAAATATAGTTCAACGTCATCCTCTCTTTCTGCAATTGCTGCAAGTCTATTAAAAAGGAGTGTTGGATTGACACAACAATCAGTTTGTTTGTCTAGTTTTATGCTATTGGTCAAAAAATCTAAAGAAAAAAATGTATTCTTCTTTTTAAACTTTGCTTCATTGAACTTAAGGCCGTTGAGAAATGTTTGTAGACGAACACCTATGTTCTCAGCCTCGTCACAATTGACAAGATCTTCACCATTAACTGATACAAGACCCGTAGATAATGAATTTAGATTTCTATCGACAGTATTGAATGGATTTCTTACAGAAAACCAGTCATAAAACAACTCACAATGTTCATAATCACATACTAATCTTTTAATACCCATTTCTTTATTGCTTTCCGTAACTCCGATGTCAAATCCAGATAATTTATGCATTGCTTCATGAACACTTGCAGAATAACAGATGCTAATTGTCCATAGGTTGCGTACATTTTCATCAAATCCTCTACCTCTAGTTAAACCACCATTGCATTTTAAAGACCGCATCAGGGTCTGCTCTATTACAAGATCAGAAGATAGGCCAGCCCAATACCTTTCATACCGGCGGACTGCGTGACGACCATCTAAAAATTGTTGATGTAACCATGGATTCGTTTCTGAAAGGTATTGCATTTCTTGCAAATATAACCTGGAGCACTTGGCATAGTTTGAATGCCCTGATGCGGCAAATAAGTTTAGCATTTTTGAGATTGTTTGAAGATGCAAGTACCAGTTACAAGTTCTCTCTGCAACTAAAAATTCCTTTATGATTGATAGTAATATAGTACATGTACAAGATCCATTTTTTTTTTTTTCAAATGTAAAAACTTTTACTACACGTAACGTTTAACTTGTAAGTTTTACTTTTCCATATAATAGTTTCAATATAATAAGACACAACCTTTTTTCGGAGTAAAACTAAATTATCCATTCATACAAAATGTTTCATTGAAAACTTTTTTATGAAAATAAAAGAAATGATTAAGTTTTTCGCAGTAAAAATTTTCTTTTTAATCAAAAAATCGAATGAAGTTTTGCGCGGCATTCAAATTTAACACTTTTACACTTTTTAAACGTAAATAACTTAAAAAGTAATTGCTTTCAAGTCATAGTTCTTATATAAATATTGATCAGCGTAAAATTCTCAATTCAACGATATATAATTAATGATATTTTGGTGTTATCAAAATTAGCCTATTTTTTGCCCCAATTTGCCCCAAAAGGGATGTTCCCGTAGCACAATTAACGGGGCTTTTTTTTACGCTCACCCACAGACTGTCTACTTCCTCTGTGCAAAGTTTCAGCTTTATACTATTTTTGTCCGGGTCAACTCGCAATTCTCTCCTACTACAAAGTTATTCTGTTATTTAATAGCTAACGGTGTTATCCGTTGTTTTATTCCCTTATTTTGTTACAATTTAATCCGTAAACTTAACGGAGTTTAATGGAGTTTAAGGATTTGCTGTCAACGGAGTAACTCCGTTGATATTTTAACGGATTTTTTTTTAGAGTGTATCGTTGAAACAAATTACAGATACGCAAAGGTGGAGAGAGAAATAGAAGCAAAGACATGATATTTTTAATTCATAGTCTTTAGCATTAACACATTTTTTAATGAATTTTGTAAACTAAGTGTAATTCAGCAGATGAAAAGTAATAAAAACTTCAGAAGAAAAAAAATTAATACGAAAAACTCTCGAAATATTTTAAAACTTTTACTTGATATAAATAAATTCATAAAATAATAAAATAAAACCCTTTTAGCTAAACTAATATAAAATTAAGTTTTTTTAAATTTTACTCGCTTGTCCTTTGTTTATACTTCTTTTATTGTTTTGTTTTTTTTTTAAGAGCTATCTTTCTATAATGTGTATAAATACACAATTTTTTTTTGTTACTTTTCTAAATTGAGCAACACATTCTGTAATACGTTATTGCAAAATAGGTAAATCAAAAAGGATTATTGATATTTTTCTTATTGATATTTTTAATAAAAATATCAATAAGAAAATCAGTCTCATTGCCAAAAAACATTTTTAAATGAATCTTGTTAAATGAAATAACTTGGTATACACTTAGCACTTAAAGATACAAAAATGAAGTGAAGTTAAATAAGCAAGACTCAGTGGCGGATCAAGGGGCGGCTAGGGGGGCTATAGCCCCGGGCCCCACAATTTTAGGGGCCCCGATTCAAAGTAAATAATTTTTTATTAACTCTGAAAATTAAATCTTTTACTAACTTAAAAGAGCCAAAGTTAAATTTACTAAATTGTTTGAAAACAAAAGCACAAAAATAAAATAACTGTCAACAAAAACGCTGCATTATATATTTTTTTTCGGTCTTTGACAACGAAGGAGCGCAACTACTTCTACAAAAAAAACTTAGCTCGTTTATTGAAAAAGACTATTCGGATAAGAACAAAAGAAAGGTAACTAAAAAATTGAGCTACGGAGAAAACCAAGTTGATTCTTTAAGCGTATCTGACAGGTTTCGAGTGAATACATTTTTTGTCATTATTGACAAACCTGTGACACAATTAACTATAAGAAGTGATGGTTACAACCAAGTAAATAAGTTATTTGGATTTCTATCAAAGCTGTTAACTATTAGTACCATGGAATTGCAAATTAGCGCGAAAAAAATTGTAGACGAAAAATTGAAATACTCAAATGATTTAGAAGATAGTTTCATATTTGAAATAGAACAATTTGTAACATTATTAAAGTTGCAGCCTCCTGGTTTTTTTTTCGCATAAAAAAGATAAATCTGAGACTGAAAACACATTGATTCCTCTGCATGTTTTAAGTTGGATTGTTGAAACCGATATCATTGATGTATTTCCAAATGTTTATATAGCATATCGCTTGTTTCTAACTATTCCCATAACAAATTGCGAGGCTGAGAGATCATTCTCTACTCTTAAAAGAGTTAAGAACATGCACCGATCAACAATGGTCCATAGTCGTTTAAGTAATATAGCAAGATTAACTTTTGAGTCAAAATTATTAGAAACTTTGGATTTCAGCGATGTGATTGCAGATTTTGCGGGGAAGAAAAGCAGAAAAAAATCACTCAACTTAGTTCAATAAAATAAATATAAAATTTGTATATAAATAAATATCCGTGATAGCGTTTTCAAGAAAGTCTTAGTTTTACTCATTTTTGTCGTTGTTAGTGGAACGGGGCCTCCTACTTTTAGATAGCCCCGGGCCCCGAAAAGTCTTAATCCGCCACTGGCAAGACTTTCTTTTCCAAACGATGATTTTTTATGATGATTTTTTGTGGTTAAAAGTTTGTAAAGAGAAAAAGCTATTGACTTGTGTTAGTGTAACTGTGAAACTCCAAAATCGACTTTAAAGAAAGTCATATTTGGTAACAAATATTTTAAATAAAAGATTTGGTCAGTTACTTGCAGAAGATGGTAACTGCATTGGAGAAAGTTCTTTTAGTCATTTAAAACGGATAAAATCATCTTTGAAGTCAACAATTGTCCAGGAAATATTTACCTCTTTTGAACATCGAGTTTTAATTTTTAGTATCTACAATTTCAAAATCTTTAAAGTTTGACTTCATATATTTTATGGCTATTACAAAACATACAGAAAACGCCCTGTTGCAACTTGCTGGTTATATTACGAGTCCGCGGTAAGATAAAAGCTATTGTAAGGGTGTGCGTCTTAGAGGGAACTCTAACAAATATGGCGGTAAAATTAATAATTTTGGAGCATTTTTTTGGTGCTGTGTTGGTCTAATATTCCGGATAAACGGGTGATGCATAAACCAATGCATATATAAGACCATTATGTAAATTATAATTGACCGTATTGCTTGATTCGCGCGTGTTTTAGTATAATATTCTTCATAGTGAAAGTTGGTTTTACGTTTTAGATCAGCATAGATAAATGATAAAGATTTTTTTTTTTTTCTTTTTTTTTTTTTTTTTTTTTTTTTTCAGATTTACACTGAGTATATTTTCTTATCTATCCAGTAGTGATCGACCGGAACAGAAATTTTGCCGGAACCGGAACCAAACCGGTAATAGATTCTAAATATTCCTAACCGGAACCGGGACTGAAAATAAATCCCAATGATATATTATATATACTAGATGTCTAACTTCGATCCGAAAAGTGAAGCCGTGGAAGCCATTTCTAATTCAGGCAAAAACATGCATTTTTAACTTGTATTTCGCACGTCGGATATAGCTTTTGCCCTTATTACAAATGGCGGATTCAATTTGTAAACAAAAAAAGCGGCTTCACTTTTCGTCCAATAAAATCCCGCAAGTTAGACATCTGGCATATATAATATATCATTGATAAATCCAAACCGAAACCGGAACCGAAAATAAGTAATATATTTTTAAAAAGTTAGTTCTAATTTAAACAAAAGTTAAATTTATAAAAACAATTAAAAATTTTCATTTCTTTGTAAGTTTTTCCGAAACTCAAGGCATAGAGAAGCCATTGGACAATATAAAAACTCATTTAACACTTAAAAGATTTTTTGGATTGTCAAAATGCACTTTAATCATTTTGGAATATGAATGTGTAGGTATGTGCGTAAAAATTTTAAAATATTTATATACAGTATGCGACAAAAGTGTTTACATGTTTTTGAAAAATATTCTTTTTTAAAATAAATGATTGAAATACATGTTTATATATCAATATATATATACCAAAATAAAGGTAATTCATTGTAGTTTCATGTTTTGAGCCTGAATTTAAATGAATGAGAAGTGTTTATAGCAAATTATTTATTGAAACAAAATGTCAGATGTAAACAGTTTTGTCGCGATTTATGCTATTATTAATTTTAATGCGAAATTAATACTTTGTGGCTATATTTTTAATTTGTTTAAATAAAACATATCTCAATTAGTAATAAACTTATTTATTTAAACTTAAAATTCGTAATGTAAACAACAGAAAAATTATAATTGAAAGAATGAAGAAAGTGTCGAAAGAAATTGAAAATTTAGCTGTTCAGAAGCTTAAATCAGGATTGTCTCTTCGTGAGACAGGACGAGAACTTAATATATCTTATTGTTTAGTCTATAAAATTAAGAAGCGAAACGATATAGAGGAGAAATGCAACAAAAATGGACGCAAGAAAATTTTCACTACTCGAGATCAGAGAACAATTTCTAGATTAATCATGACAAATAAAGCAAAATCAGCACACGATGTAAAGAAACAATTAAATAATGCTCAAGGTACAGTGGTAAGTACTCGAACAGTGCAGAGAGAACTCAAGAGAATTGGATTCAAGGCAAAAAAGAAGATCAAGAAACCACTGCTAACACCGAAACATCGTAAACAACGATTGGAATTTGCAAAGAAGTATGAAAACTGGACTTTTGCTGAGTGGAGTAAGGTGATTTGGACAGACGAAAGCAAGATTAACTTGATTGGCTCTGATGGCATTCGATATGTATGGAAAAAAGCTGGAGAAGGAATTTCTGATCGTGACTTTATTCCAACAGTAAAATATGGCGGCGGAAAGTTGTTGTTTTGGGGGTGTTTCTCTTCGTCTGGTGTTGGTAAAATCGTAAAAATTGATGGAATAATGGACGCGAAACATTATATTGACATTTTAAACAATGGCTATTTGCCTAGTTTACGAGGATGGCGAAAGCAAATTCGTTCGACACTTTTTATGCAAGACAATGATTCAAAGCACAAGGCAAAAATTACATTAGAATTCCTAAATTCGAAGAAATTTAAGATTCTAGAGTGGCCTGCGCAAAGTCCCGATCTTAACCCGATCGAGAATCTTTGGTCTATTGTGAAGAATCGAGTTTATAATTATGAAACAAGAGCAGCCAGTCGACAAGAATTATGGGAACGAGTTGAGTATGTTTGGAGTTCGATAACTGTTGAAGAATGCAAGAAGTTGATTGGTAGCATGCCTGCGAGAATTGCAGCAGTCATTAGAAGTCGTGGAGGCTACACAAAGTATTAATTTCGCATTAAAATTAATAATAGCATAAATCGCGACAAAACTGTTTACATCTGACATTTTGTTTCAATAAATAATTTGCTATAAACACTTCTCATTCATTTAAATTCAGGCTCAAAACATGAAACTACAATGAATTACCTTTATTTTGGTATATATATATTGATATATAAACATGTATTTCAATCATTTATTTTAAAAAAGAATATTTTTCAAAAACATGTAAACACTTTTGTCGCATACTGTATTTGATTATTATATATCATTGGAAAGAGCTTTAATTAAGTATTACAATGGTGAAAACCTCATAAAAAACGAATAATTCTACAAAAAGTTATGCACATTTAAGTAACAAAATTTCATAAGAAGGATTGCTTAAGAAAACTGCGACCAACATAAAAATTTCATGTTCGGCTAACGGCAATCGAACTTTATTGTTTATTTGCGCAATATTTTGCTTCCGTTAAGTTTTCATTCAACTTAACGCTTTAATAAAAAAAGTTATGTTAAAAAATTTTTTAGTATTTTAATGAATTTATTATATTGATTAAAGTAATAAAATATTTTTTATAATGAATTAAAAATTGATAATAGAGTTTTATAAGTTAATATGATAAATATCGCGGATGCAAGCGTAATAATAACCTCTATGTAATTATAATATTATATTAGGCTCTAAGTAATTATAATATAATACCTTATTATACTTATATTATTTAATATTTTAATATGTAATGAGTACTGTGAATATAGTTAAAGGCGTATTCCATTACTATATATTATTTTATGCTGTGTATAGTGTGTATTTATATACCCAGCTAGAAAGTCAAAAGCGAACTTAAAGATTCATGGTTTCTTAAGTTATACCTATTTTTCGTGATTCTGTTTTCGGATAGCACTTTTATAAAAGTAGTAATCGATTTATTTCGATAACTACTCCCCCTCCCCCAAGAAATTGAACACTTCAATAAATGTAAATAGTTAAACAAAAAAAAAACTCATTTGCTTAGTAATGTTTTTAACAGAATTGTGGCTATGAAAATAGCCTTTTTCGTGATGATTGTGACTGCCTAATCCGAACAAGACGCATCTTTTCTATTTACCAAACAGCATTGACATCATAGATAGTAAATGTAGGTTCTTGTCTTCTGAAGGTATCAATATCCACAGAAGCAAAAGTCTAACTTTCAGCATGCTCTGATAAAACCTTGCAATAATAAACAAAATAAATTATATCTGGTATGCCCTAGGGTAAAAATAAATAAAAATAACTTAACTCCTGATGCATAACACATTTTACCATTTAAACATCGATAGAAGTAAGTCGATCTCTTAATATTTGCTTTGACAAATCCTCACAATAATACCTGAAATAAAATAGATGTGATAAATAAAAATGATGATGAAAAAGTATAGATCTGTTCATAGACTAGCCATTAGAGGATGGCTAGTCTATGATCAAGTTATACTGATTTATTAAAATTACTAAACACCAGCATCTTGTTTAGTTAATGCATCAGCATCTTGTTTAGTTAATGCATCAGCATCCAAGCAAATATTGGATGTCAATAACTACCCCACTTCCTGAAATAAGATCTGATATGTACAAATAATGAATGAGAGAAATATATATTATTTCATAACCTTACAAAAAAAAAATAAAAATGCTAGGAGGAGCATAATATATACAATAATTACAATTGCAAAAATATTTCTAACAATTTGACTTACCTATTATCTGTAAGTGATATCTATTAACACAAGCATATAAACCATTTTACTTTTTATAATAAAACTTACCATACTATTATCAATTCAATCACAATTTGTTTATGATATCACCATATCACCGCTTATGATGTATGCAGAGAGTTGATATTTAGTCATATCGTACTCAACACCATCATCATCCTCATTCTCATTTGGTTACCAATAAGAAACTATATATATGGCACTGTTCTTTTTTTTTAATGCTAAGAAGTCTGCCATAGTATATGTCTTGGCTGTTAGTGTCAGCATCATGCCACATGTGGCATATATTTCTTCCAACAGCAGTACCATTGAGAATGTCTTCAATATCTGCAGCCGCATTACTTTCCAAATCAGGAAACAGTTGCTTTATCTGCTGAGGCATGCAAGATTTTAATACTTTTTCTACTTTTCTTCTTTCTTTGTCCTCCTTAATTTTAATCATTTTCGCCATGCGTTTAATCAACTCCACCTTCATTTCCTCATGGCATTGTATGTTTGCTAACTGCTTTTTTCGGGCTGAGGAGATGGACCAAGCTATCAATTTATTTCGTACATCAGTTGGTTTTTTTAGAAAGGAAATCAGTTGTCCTATTTTTGCATGTGCGAATTTTTGATGACAAGAAACAAAGAGTGGCATTACAAGCTTTCTGTTTTGCAGCGCTAAACATACCTACAAGTTCTTCAGAGTCAATGTTATGAGGTCGTGCCGATAGTGTTTGGGACTTCAATTGATCAGTTGAGGTCATGTTGAACTGTCGCTCATACTGACGGTCAATAACACTAATGATAGCATTTAGGCAGCTGGCTAATGCGCATCTCATTTCTTCAGTCCTTGGGCAAAAGTTTATAATTGAATTAAAAACTGGATCATTGAGATCAGCGCCAAAAAAGTCTTTTTTTCTGTGAATAAGGGAAAGGGCCATTGTGCTGCTTTCAACAAGTGCATTGCGAACATCTTTGACAACTTGAATGCCAGACAAGTAGTCAAGTCCATGACCTGATGCAACGTAGAACTTTTTCATCCAAGGACCAGTTAGTAGCTCTCCAATTAATGCTAGGGCACACATCTCATGGATACCTTAAATTAAAAATAATATGTCATAAAGTATATGATAAGGTCATTATTACACCATAAAATCTAACCTGTTTTAGATGTGAAGTCTTGGAACAAACAATTTCTTAGTCCTCCACACAAAACTACTCCAGAAAACAGAAAACTTTGAAGTTTGTGGAAGTGATGGATCAAAACTCTACATGTATGAAAAAGGATGTGCAGTCTATTTCCTCTATTGCGTGGTATTAATCCTCTGGGCAGGCCATGTTTGTCCAAAAAGTTAACAAAGCTTTTTGGATCACCTTAAAAAAAAGAAATTATCAGCAAGTGTGCAATGCAAAGAACTTGTTTGTAAATTTGAAACAAGTATGCTAATCAACAAACTTTTTATGTTCAGAATATTATTCAAAATCATAATTTTATCAGCAAAACAACATTAGAGTAATAATATGATAAATAGTTTATTTACCTTTACCTTTATTTATTTAAATACCTTTACTGTCCTTGTAACGGAGTTTATTGAGCTGAACAACAATGTTTGCAGCAAAGCAATCTCTACCAAAAAGCTTGCCTTTTGAAGTTTCCAAGGCTTTAAGTGATGACTTGCAAGCAGTGGTGATTGTGTCTAAGGGGTGAAGGTGACAGTTCAGTTCACTTAATGATTTCTGCCACAAAATGTTTAACTTTGTTATCGTTGCATGATTCACTGCCACTCTGTCACTCATTGTGTTAGCTATGTTGTTAATAATAGTGCTTCGTACATCAGTATATTGTTTCTGGTAAAAGTCACTATACATCTTAGCAAGATTATCCACAGACTTTGCAATATGACTCATATAGTCATAAGCTGTACCTCCAGCAAGTTGATCAATGGCTACAACCATACATAAAGATTTAGTTGCTAAGTGCACAACATTTACATGAACCCCCTCCTGGGTTGTAGCATCAAAACCAAGTGTCAAATTTTTTGTTGAGAATGCTATCTCAGCAGTCTGGAGTTCTGAAATAACACCTAGCTCACGCATCATCTGCTCCACAGTTGTGCGATGTGGAATTTCACTAAATATATATCCAGTGTGTTCTCCAACTTTATGAAGAAGTTGTGGCACACAGTGAGTAGGAACTTGACATGCCAACATGTCATAGATTAAAGCCCTAATATTGGATGAGAAGACATTTTTATACTTGGTGTTTTGTACTTTTTGCTGCATTTGTTCTATCTTCTCCTGTAACTTAAGCATGTCATTCTAAAGGGCAGAAATCTCTGCATTCTTTTCAGTAATTTGTTGACGTAAGATGATTTCTTTATTAGACAGCTTTGTTTGGGCAAATTCTAGCTGTTTTCTTAAACGAAAATTTGCAACTTGAAGCTTTTTTAACTGTAAGTTAAAATGTTGGAGTTTTAATTTATTCCTCAAACTTTTAATTGTCTTGTCTTTGCGAGCGATGCTCTCATTAAGATGTTTAAATCTTGCCCTTACCTTAGCTTTTTTCTTTAACACTTTTAACTGGTCAGCTCTTAACCTGGATAATGATGGTCTTGAATCAGATGAAGATAAAATACTAATATGTTTAGGAGATGAGTTAACTGACAAAAATGAAATAGTGTTACTTAATTTTGAGGTTAACTGTAATGGCTGTGCTGCTGGCAATACTGTCATTTGACAAAAGAAAAGCTTATTGCAAAAGTCAACAAAATGTTTAGAATCTCTTAAAAAATTGCATGCCCAGTTTTTTGATTCTTTAACAAGAAGTTTAATATGACTTCTACAAATCTTGAAGCCATAAAGCTTATTGACTTGTTCAATAGTTGCTTTTTGTGATTCATTATTGGTAATGAATATAAACAGTATATGTCCATTTCTACAGTCTATGTCTATTTGTGAAGGCAAAGTGAAGTTTGATGCTAGATATTTTTTTGCTGCACTATCAAACACGCGCTTATTCTTTTTGGGTCCCATGATACCTTAAAATGTCAAGTATAATTATTTTTAAAATGAATAAAATTTTATTCATTTTAAAGAGAATAATGTTTACTTTAATTTCATTTTTTTTCAAAAAACAAAAATCACTTACTTATTTCTATTTTAGACAAAAACACATAAATTGCTTTATAAGATGACAAAAGTGCACATAATTATTATTTGATAATAATTATGAGCAACTTTATTATAACATAAATATTATTTGCATGTTAAATTTTTTTTTTAAAAAAATGACCATATGATGCATCATATAATGCACACCATCCCATACCTCATTCACTCATAATCATCATAAAAAATTTATCATAAATTATTAACAAATTAAAATATAAAATTAAACTATTGAATGATAGCATATTGTTATTAAATAATGCAGTAGTATTTAACAACATAAAACAATAACAATAAAATATATTTTAGTTATAATAATTATGATAATATAATGCAAAGAGATTGTTATGAGCAAATCAGAGGTGCATCATATAGATACTTTTTTCAAATTATTAAGCTATTATGATGAAATTCGTTTTTGTTTTTAAAGAAATTGGCTATAATAACGTTCTATTTCATTTTGTTAGAAAATCGTTGGAAGGGCCGCCCCCCCCCCCCCCCTCAACCCCCATTATATTGCAAAAAATATTAAGCTAAGGTACCTATTCTGCTACAAAAAATTAGGTGTCTGCTACATAATATTTTTCAATGAAATTTCGCATGCACATAAAAAATTAGTTTTTAAACTTGGCCTAATGCATTTAAAAAGACTCAACATACCTTCGATATCAATTTTATATCTGAACTACGACGAAGTTTTTCAGAACAGTTAATTCAATAATAGCAGTGGTAACTGAAAAAAAATACAAACACAAAAATGAAGTTTAACTATTCTACTTTTTAAAAAATAAATATGTTGATATGAAATTCTAAAAAATAACACGACAAAATGCATTCTTACAACACATACGCCAAGTACAATAAAATGGTCGCAGATTTTGATTACAAAATCGGTGCCGTAATTGGATGGATACGCACATACCTAGAATGTGCATTTTGCCCTGTTCGAGATTGCGCAACAACTTTTACAGCGTGCGAAGAAAATGTTGTTTTTTTTTTCATTGTCACCAGATTTTGAGCTGCAGGAGCCAATTCAATTTTTGTAGCAAGATAAACAATTTTCCTAAAAAATATTGCTTTAAACTTTTACTTTTACATTACAGGTACGTTAATTTATTATTATTAGCTTTTTCTCAACATTTTTACCAATTTGAAAATGTAGGATAAATGATTTTTTCTCGGGAATTTTTACCAAAAGTTGTTATTTATTTTATTCAAAAATATAAACTAAATAAAATGTGAGCAACAATAAGATGAAACTCAAAGTATGTTACAAGATATAAAAGTTTCCCCAAGGACTGCTCTAAGGAGATAATTTCGGCATATAAATAGTTTTTAATTTCGGCAGTGCCGAATTTGCCTACCTGTGCTATCTCTGAAACCAAAATGGGAAATAAGCGTTTGAAATATTATGTATAGAAGAAGTTGATTTTAGTAATTCAGAAATTCAGATAGTAATAAGATAATAACGAGTTAGTAAAAAATTGAATTCGTTAGTGTCTCTGTGTAGTAAAATAATAGTTCCCCACAATACAAATTCAATTTATATCATGTATAATAATATGTATATGATAAATTAATAATTTATTATATACAATAATGTGTGTGTGTGTGTGTGTGTGTGTGTGTGTGTGTGTGTGTGTGTGTGTGTGTGTGTGTGTGTGTGTGTGTGTGTGTGTGTGTGTGTGTGTGTGTGTGTGTTAGCATCATATAATGGGTTCAAAACATGTAAAATATTGAAAAATCTGGAATATATCCTTTTGATAAAAATGTGTTTACTGAAGAAGACTTTGCTGCAGCTAAGGCTACTAATCACTTGTATGTTGTATCAAAAATTTCAAAACCAAATATTACCTCTGAAATGCACCCTACTCTTGACAATGGGTTAGACTCTGCTAAAGATTTAGATCATATTGATTTTGTTACAGAATGTGTAATTGCTTCTCAGAAAGGTAAATCATTTTAAAAGATGTATTATTTTTACCATCTTCCACCATTTATTTAAAATACAAATGTAATTTTTTTAAAATCATGCAAAATAATAACTTATCTGTTGTCTTTTTAACCTAAAAAAAAGTTTCTTAAAAAAATAGTTCAAATTTTTTATAATTTACATGTTGCCTAATTTTATTCACTTTTTTTAATTAAATATTTTTATTTAGAATCTGCTTCACCAAACTCATCATTTACACTTCAGAAGTCATTAGAATTAGCCACCTCTGATGAAACCTCACAACCTCATGGTGTTAGTTTTGTATTTTTAATGTCAAGTCCACTAGCTGGACTTGACATTAAAAATACAAATCTCAGCTAGAGGAATCTTTATCTTTGAAATAGAAGAACAGGCAGCCACGCAAAAAGTACATTAAAGAAAATATATCTACACATCAAAAGGCGTGTTTGAATAACCTTGATGCTAAAGGTGCGATTAATGAACAACTTTGTGCAATGTGTCAATATAGTTATGGGGATCCTGTCAATCCATATTTAAAGGATAATTGGAATAAATGTCATAAATGCTGTAGATGGTGGCATGAAACATGTGCTGCTATATGTGGTGTTTATGCTAAAAAATTATTTACTTGTGATGACTGTATGAAACACTGGTTCTTTAAAAAAAAGTTATATTGATAAACTGTTTTTTAACTTTCTTCAATAAATCTCTTTTTATAAAGTTTTCTTTGAATTTCGCATTTTATTTTTTTTATGTTTAACTATTGAAGTTATGTAAAATATTATTTTATGAACTACTTATAAGCTTATAAACATGAATTCTTATTTAAACAGAATTTAGAAATAATCATCGAAATCATAGAAATTAGTAATCATTTTATTTAAAATTTTACTTTGGAAGCCCATTTTTCTAGTAAGGTTTCTGTTTTGGGGTGATGTATTCATACTTTACTAAAATAGGTGGCTCAAAAAAGATGAATCTTTGCAATTGCAACGCCCTTAAATTAAATGCCAATTAGGTGTAACAAATTCCATTTAAGAGACAATTACTTTATACAATGCAGATTTATAGCTGTTTATAATATTTTAATTATATTAATGCGTTTTCAACGAACGTCTTTAGTTTCTTAAGTATGTCGAATTTACCGTATCATTGTGCCGAAATTACTATACTAGGTCGCTAATTTCGTCATTTTTTAGTATTTTGTAAAACAAATTTTACACAAAACTTTGTAAGTTTGAAACAATTTTTTAACTATTATTTAATAGATATATCTGCAGGACATCGATATGCATGATTTTTTAATGTTATTAAAGCAACCATTGTCTATAAACAACAAAATAGCTTAATACGCCGAAAATACCCTACTTTACCCTATATTTTCGGAAGCATTTTGAACCGGAATTTCGGTTCCGGACAAAATTACGGCCGGTACCGGATCCGAACCGAATTTCGGTCGATTACTACTATCCAGCAATGTTTTTGTAAAGGATTTTGTTAATCTTTGCTTTACTTATAAATGTATTACTCCCCCTTAATTTAATTAAGAAAAGTTTTACTTTTTTCATAATCCTAAGTCTTGCCACACCAACAAAAAACAGTAGAAATTTCGATTGTGTTTACATAGTAATACAACTTCTTTAAAAAATGGCTCTCATAATTGATTTGTTTACTTTTTTTAAGTCAAAATGTTTTTACAGAAACGCAATATAGCGCACATGTCTCGATTGAAGCATCATCTCGAAGAAGATTTGAACAAATGTTCGATTTTGAAGAGCAACATAGCGAAGTTAGACCTTCAAATAAAAGACTTAGAATAAAGAAGCTCATAGGTTCGTTATTGTGTTATTCCTTTAAAAAACTCACTAGTTCAAAAGTTCAAACTTCAAACTTAGATTTTTTTTTCTTTATTGTAAAAAGCTTTTTTTGTTTTTGTATCAATACAAAAATCTAATAAAATCCAAAGTTGTTTCCATTTTTTCCCAGCCAATTTTTTAGTACGTGAGTGCATAGTATGGGCACCCATAGGAATTCTGTTGATTTTTTCTAAAAGGTGAAAGCAAACTTCATAAGATAAATTTACGATTATAGACAACTTGTAATTGTTGCTAAAACATGGCTTATTTAACAGAAAAGTTATTACAAATAAGGAGCATGATCTTAATTTTTTTATACATATATATAATTTTTTTTTCTTGGGAGCTCTGCGTTGCTGTTATTCTGTGTAATTTATTCCTTTCCAGCAGTTTTAACGTGGTTATTTCTTGCGGCTCTTAATTTTCTCCTCCTTTCTCTGACTTCAACTTTCCTCTGTTTTGCAACACTCCTTTTCAGCCTTTTCATTCTTAGTTAAAGTCGTTCTTATTTGAATTGAAAGTGAGAATCTTAAAGTGATTTGTCTTCTTTTTGCGACCTGTTTTTGTAACATCTACTGTATTTGTAAATTCTCTGTCTTGTATCTATTTGCAAAGAGTTCAGGTGAATAAATTTCAATAATACACCTTTCACGGTTTCTCAAAAATGACCTAATTCAAGCAGCGAAAAATAGAAATCTCAAGTGATTGCAGTCTGTGAATAATAATAAATAATACTACTTCGGCGTCCCGGTTCAAAAAGATAACTTTACTTGACGTTACGTGACAGCAACTTTTGTCCCGATTGAACCAAGACGTTACCGCACTTTTAAAAAAACTGTCCCGATTGAAACGTTACGTTCCGGGAATAACGTGACGTCCCGATTGAATAAAAGCACTCGAAAATTTGGTGCGGTTATGAACCAAGAATAACGTGACAAACCGTGACGTTTCGGGACTTAACGTGTTTCTTGGTTTATAACTTACCAAGAATAAGGTGACAAACCGTTACGTTCTGGGAAAAACCGCTACTTCTTGGTTTTTTACATTTTTAAGCGCCTTTTATGACTTAAAGTCATTATTCAGAGCTTTTATACGTTAATGGGTTTCGTCTAAAGCGACAAGCCCGGTCAAAAACTAAGAATACTCAAATAAAATTTTTTATTTTAAAAATTCATAAAATTTATAAAATAATATTTTTGGAAAAGTGCGGTAACGTAACGTAACATCACATTTAGTCACGTTATTAAACAAAAAAAAACTGGTGTGGTTTGATCTTGGTTGGTGCGGTTTCCCAATCGGAAAATGAACCGGGACGTGCGGTTTCAACTGTTACCGCACAACCCCGTCCCGATTGAACCAAGACGTTACCGCACTTTAAAAATTTTTGTCCCGATTCATTTTTACCGTTACATTTCTACCAGGATAACGTGATTCCCGGTTCATTTCGGGAATAATGTTCCGGGACGCCGAAGCTTAGTGAATACAATCATTAAGAAACATTTAATATCAAGAGCTTGAAATTTTTTCTTGCAAGATTACTGGTGTAACTAGTATAGTCATCCATTAACAAACAAAGAAATTTCTTTCGCTGTTTAAAAAAAAGTGTTTAAACCACTCAGCTTCTCATTTATCCAGCAAATCGTTGAATAAACTCCCCTTAATTGAACAGGTGCTTTATCAATTAAATCTTTTTTATGTGGAAATACCAACAATATAGCTGTTGAGAAATATAATTCTAAGACTGTTTTTGTGATCAAAATCTCCTAAAACTTTGTGAGTTTTAAGTACTTATTCCACCTCTTCAAAATCCATTATCTAATTAAACTTGTTAGATTTCTTTTTTTTTTTTTTATCTACAAATGTACTGGAGTGTGGCTGGGTACAGAGCCAAATTTGTGCTCAGAGTAACAGACAATCCATGGGAGTTGTATAAGAAGTATTGTAGCCTGCAAAAGACTGTTAAACATTGTTTTTGATAAACAAGCTAGTTCTTGCCTATATTTGAAATATAAATAATAAAATAATGATAATAGCAGGTTTTCTTTATCAATATGCCTGTAAAATAAAAAAAAACTGAAATATTATTTTTTTAGGAGAATGACCAGATAGAGTGAGAAAGAGAATAAGAAAATGCAAGATTTTCTAAATGAAATTATTTAACATAGCCTTTTTATATTTGGAGAAAGAACTCAGCCCAACAAACTTCTTGATTCTGATGCAAAAACTCAAGATGTTAGGGTTTTTAATTGACCAGAAGGAAGAGAAAAATCCTTTACTATTGATACAACAGCAGAAATCACAAATCTTGATGATGTTGATGTGAGTAAAGACGTTTTGATTTCTGCAGAAAACTGCTTTAGGAAAAAATAAGAGAAATGAGATGAAATGCTTTAGGAAATGCTTTAGGAAAAAATAAGAGAAATGAGATGAAAGTATATTTTGAAAATATTTTAAAAAATATAGTCCCCAAATAACTTTGGCATTTTGCAGACTTTTTGTGCAGAAAGTTGGAACTGGATAACAAGACTATAGATAGTCTAAAGAAGTTCTGCAGATTCCTCATTGTTACATCTCTAGATTGTTGTATCTGCTTCCATTTTTTTAACTCTAAGAGTTTAGACCGTCAACTTGCTGATACTGGATTGACTGTACTGAGAAGACAATTAGATAATTTGTATTTAACACCAGACGTGATTGTGTTTTTACTGATTTCTGCCAAGCTCAGCAACAATAAAAGATCAAGAATAACCAGCCATCTTTTGTTTACAAGCCGAATATACCTGAAATGTAAAAACTTAAGAAGCCTGTATTACCGGTTGCTCCCCATTTGTTCAAATCCATCCTTGACACGGAGTGTAAAAGGCTTGAAGTTGATCCCGAACTATGGAACTATGATGAATGTTGCAAGAGATTTTATAAAGATTATTAAATTCAGTTGTTGATTTGGCAGAGAGAGGCTTAAAGATTGCACAAGGCTATTGTAAAATTCTAACAAGCAGTTACAAAGTGAGATCCGAGATCCTCCAGAACATAGAGAGAAATAGAAAACTGTATCCTGATTTCAAGAAGAATACACTGAGTTCATAAGTTTTAGATTTTTTTTCAAATCGTTTTGTGTTTAATCAAATAGTTCTAAATAAGAAATATTTTTTTCGCGCTTATTTCTTTTACAAATACAAATTAAAGTAAGATTAAATTTTTTTTTTTTTTTTTTCATTAATTGATCCCCACTATTTATATAAAGTACCTATGTCATTGTAAGAGTTGCAAAAAAATGCAAAAAAAAATCACAAAGCTTATCAGTTTTGTAAATTGTCTAAAATCGGTAATAATGAACCAATTGTCTATTTGCGAAGGTCTAGACGGTATTAAAGGGATACCTCAAGTCTCTCCTTTAGGAAAAAAAAACCCCGATCTTTCCTTTAGGAAAAAAAAAGCCATGGCAAATATTTGTAAAAAGCAATTTTAAAAATCTGGCACTTGCTCGATGATATCAAGAAAATTTCTTTATGTTAACCCTGAATTACACAAGAGATGAAGGTAAAGATTTAAATTCAGCAATAGAGATATTAAACTGATTTAAAGTGGTAAAAATCATGCAGAAAGACAAGTTAAAGTAATCAAAGAATGTATTGGACTTATCATTCGCGATAAATCCTAAGCTTTATTTTCTGCTACAAGTTTTTAAAAAATATGGTCAGCAATTTATCTGGTCGAAAGCAAAGTTTGGCAAAGAAGCCAGCAAAAGAACATTTTGGCTCAATAAATGTTTTTAAAAAACATTAAAGTTCATACTTTTGTTACAAATTGAATATTATACAACATGACAGTAACTGCGTAATTTAAACTCGTAAACTAGTAAATTTGTTCAATTTGTGTAATCAAAGATTGTGTGAAGCCATAGAAATTATTGATCATTATTATTCATTCTCAATCTGTCAAGTTTTAAAAAATTTAGTTTAAAGCACTTTAGCTACCCCTAATAAGAAATTTTCTTTTGAAGAAATTTGGGTGGAAATATTTTTTTCTTGAAAAGAATAACTTACAGGGTAGAACCATCAAAATGAAATAAAAAAATTATTTTCTAAAATGAGCTCCTTAAAAATATATATAATATTGTAATGTAGTGCAATTTTTTTGTTCATTCGTCAAGTATTTTCAAGTCCTTTGAAGCGGCGAGATGTTTATTTAGTTGATGTTTGTCTTTTTAAAATGTTTGGAGATTATCGAGAGAAAATCCATCTTTTGCCTTTTCATTCGTTATTGAAAATGATATACACAATATCAAATTTCTTTTATTCTGCTTTAACGAGTAGTTTATGAAATGTTTTAGTTTTAAAATTTCTTACAATCGATACCTTAATTTCAAAAAATGATTGGAGAAATTTTTGATAAGAATTTGTATCTTAGAAGTTTGCAACTTACAGCGTACATGAATAAAACGAACGTGGTAGAAACCAGCAAAAGCTTGTTATACGACATAGTAAAGAAGCATTCACAAGTTATAGTTTATCATAATCTTGGCGTTTACAAATCTACTTCAACAATAGACTTGTCTATTGAGTCGTTACAGGATCGACTGTTAGTTAAACTGTTAGGAGGAATGTGCTATGAAACTTCAGAACTCTTGTGGCATGCTCTAACTTCATTCGGATTTAAAGCACATCGAGTACAAACAGTTGTCTTAAACAACAAACCCTTCAATAAAGATACGCCTTCTACACATAACATCTTGATAGTTTTTTTTGAAGGTAATAAGTTTCTTATAGACGTTGGTTTTGGATACAACAGCATCAGAGAACCTCTCCCGTTTTCTTTTACAAAAACGGAAGCAGCATTAACTCTGCTAGGGGAAAAGTATGTCCTGTCGTGCGAACTCGATTATTACGTGCTGAGTATGGAAATACAAAACGAACAATTAACTTTTTATTGTTTCAATAAAACCCAACATTCCTCTCCAGAAATAATCAACGCTGAACAGACTATGAAAAATTACTCTGCTTTTATAAATTACTCTGGGTTCTCAAGAATAAGAGACGGTTGTATAAAATGCGGTAAGACGACAGAATTGGGTAGAATCGGGTTTGAGTATGATAATAAAAACGAGGTTTTCATAAAAATAACATTTGATAGAGATTTCGGCATTAGAAAAACTTTTGTCACAAAAGATGAGTTTGAGCAGAGCATCTGCAAAGAATTGAATATTTTTTTAAACTTAAGTAAACTGCTGTAATGCAAAAAAAGTAAGTCAGAAAGTTTAGTCTTACAGACATTTGTCAGCACGAATTTTTTATTCAAGAATTTGGAATAAAAAAAAAGTATATAAAAGGTATAAAAAGAACAAAAGTCTTTACCATCTTTAGTATTTGAAATAGTTGCTTTTAACTAAAATATTACTTTTATTTTCAACTCGGTTTTGACAACTCTAACCCAATTCCAGAAAACACACAACGTTGAAACAACGTTGAAATAAGATTAATCGACGTTGATCAACGTTATTTCAACGTTGTTTCAACGTTGTGTGCCTGCTGGGATCATCTTTAGCCATAAAGCTTTTTTTTTACTGACAAATTTTATTAGATTTTACTCCTTTGTTTATGCTCTAAACTTCATCAAAAAGACTTAAATCTTATTAAAAGGTTTTAATTTCATGTTCACATCTTACAAGCTTCAGAATGAAAACAAAAGCTTTATACTTTTAGACCTCTAAGGAGCACGCTCAAAGGTTTGTACAAAATGTGGACGCAAGAAAAATCTTCGTGCTCAAGATCAAAGAGGAATTGAAGGTGGTTGCTTTCTAAAAGTATACCTGGATATTATTGATACAGAGATAAGTTCTGATTTAAAATCAAAAAGGTTTTAAAATGAGAATGGGTTGGCTCTGCCAGCCCCAACAAAAAGACGTAGGGGTCAAAATTATCGCTCTAGTTGATTATGTTCCGGAACAAAAGAGAAATATGAAAAAAATCGGTCCTTTTTTTCCGATCTTCGTCTTCGATATGAAGCTTTAGAATATATTTTGAGCATTATTACCCCATCATGCCTGATGGTGTATATCGAGCAAAGTTAATTAAAATCTTAACTCGATTAAAAATTGTTTAGCGTTAGTATATATTTATCATTAGCATATATTTATCAAATGAATTTTTAAAAATGCTACTTTCAGAAAAATATTATTTAAGATAAATAAAATGAAACATTTTTGTATTCATTTTTTCAATAGATTGCAGATTAGATAATTAACACCCACCACTTCCTGCTAAAAGAATTTTTTTGAAAGGGTACCGTAGAGGTTTGGGTGAAAATAATTAAAACAAAATTTTGAACAACCTGGAGGATCTTGAAATATCTCAGGTTCTTCAACTTAGAGCTATAGTTCAGTGTATGAAAGACGTTAAAATAGTAAATAATACTTGTTTTGGTTGAACTCTTGAGTCAAAGTCTAACGTAGCATTTGCAGAAGTAAAAAATTTCTTTCTACTTCCACAAAATCTTACACAGGTTTAAGGGGAAATTATCTCCGCAAGCAAGAATTTTACATTTTCCTGTCATGATCTTTTATTAAATTTAAACCAATATGAAGTGGATTTAAACGTATAAAAGAGCAAACTCAACATGGAGAGTGACTGCTATCTCTGGAAATGAATTAAATGAATTTAGCTCTTTGACAAATGTTATCAAAATTTTGATTAATTGACAAATGTAAAGAAAATTTTGAATCTTTTTCTTGCTAACAAACTCATCCGAGTAACACTATACACTCGGTATGCAGAAACATTACTAAGCCCATAACTTACTTACTTATACCTTGTTCAAGGATACTGTCAATAGGGTATCCTAGAAAAATCAGGACGGGACTGACCCAATCTCAAATTATCACGCTTCCTCCTCCTTGTTTAACAGCCGGAAATTGGTGTTTGGATTTAATCTTTGACCGATCATAATTCATTCTATTAGATCTAAATAGCATAAAATTTGAATCGTCACTCCAAAGAATCAGCCCAATTTTTTGATTTTCAGTAGAGATGACATAGGGCAACTTAACTTATTTTAATTTATACAAATTAATTTAAGTTCGATTTATAGTTTTAAATGTTGGAGTTATTCAAATAAAAGAAAGGTTGTGCTTTAAATTTGATAAAAAAAAAAAAAAAAAAAAAAAAAAGATAATTAATTCGTGCATTAATATCTATGCAAATTTCTTCACCAAACAAAACCTTCAGTTTGCTCTAAACTAAAAACCTATCGGCACAAATGTGACCGAAGAACTCCTTCAGGTTGATGCAACGCGATGACTAGATACGTAACTTGTGTAATCAATCACAATAAAATTTAATAAAAATCCGCAGGTGTACTAACAACTATTTACCATAAATCTTTTTCTAACAATATTTTTGAATGTAATATATAAGTTACAAACTATGATAGGAAAAGAGTTGGAATGCATATTACATCTTGTATACCGCATGTTTGATATTTACAGTCAGAATTTTTACCCTTTCTACTGTTTAGGTAGATATTGGTAACTTTTATGAATCTGGTGTGAAACTATGATTATTTTTCAAGATGTCCTGATGAGTAAAACGTGACGAAATCCTAGCCATTTCGGTATAATTTTCTACTAAATACTTTTCTTTAAAATTTCACAACATTCTTCACCAATCGCAATTTTTTCCCGCTTCACGATAACATTCTACATTTAACCTGGTTTGCATGTTAAATTTAATTTGGAGTTTTTAATTAAATCATTTTTTTTAGGCTCTTACTTGAATCAAAGCTCTTGCTTGAATCAAAATATGTAAGATATGTTTACTTAGTCTGATTTACTGCTATTGTATTATTAACAGATTATTATAGTTCAATGTTTAGTAATATTTGTATGATTCAAAAGTCCAGGATTAAAATTGAACAAACTTTCAGGGTGTCAGTTATCAGTATGAAAAATTGGCTTCTTTAATTAAAACAAAGAAAAAAAAATTTTTTTTTACATTTTAACTTCGCTTGGGTACTTTGAGACCTCAAAAAAATTTGACAAATAAAGATCAAGAGACAACTTTTGAGGTGCCAGAGGTTTTCGTTTAATGATATATTATTGTTCTACAGTGTACTGACAAACTTTCTGCGGAAAATTAAACCAACCATTTCCAGGTGTATATGTAGATCAATAATTTGTCATTGCATGAAGCTCTTGATTCAGCTTACCAATCACGAGTCCGGTATGAAAGTTCTGTAATCCAGACGCTGTTGTGTTTGAACCAGACGACCATTTTGCTTTCGTCCAACCGAGCCGCAGTTTCGAGCATAAAGGACATTAGCGTCGTACCTACAGGTTTATATAAAAGCGAACTTGGTAGGAACTAGGTAGAAACTAGGTAGGCCAAAACTATTTATTCTACCGATGGGTAAAAGACAGAACAGAAGCGAAATAAACTTACATTTAATTTTCTCTTTTACAATTCTATTTTGATCTTATTTCATTTTATATAGTATAGCATAAATAAATAAATATAAAATATTACCAAAGTTAAACCCAAAAATATACATTTTGCCAATAAATCTAGCGGACACTGGTGAATTTAATTTTTCAGTAATTGTCTTATAAAAAAATCGAGAAAAGTTGATGAGAGCAGCTAAAAAATAAAAATAACAAAAAACAAATCACAACAGCAGCAAAAACAACTCAAAAATAAATATTAATGGTCTATAGTAAAAGAAGGCCAACAATGACCAACAAGAACAACGATAACAAATAAATAAAGACAAAAAAAAGTCAGTATAAAATATATATTCCTCTGATTTATGAAAGCTCTAAATTTTTTTAACTATTTTTTTGCTTTCTACTAAAAACGTTTCTGCCGAAGTAAAGATTAAATATTGGTATCAAGTCTTCAAATTTAAATATAAAAACATTGTATAATATTTCTATAGTAAAAATAAAAAACGCCTCGCAAGTTTATTTCAGTGAAAATGCAAACAAAGCACATTTAAAAAAAAATAAATGAAGGGAAACTAATCAATTTGATTTTGATGCGAATTAAACGAAACTGATAGATTATATACCTCATAAGTCTTCCTCGTCTTCATCTTCCTCGTCAATTTCTTCAACTTCGTCAGAATAGTCAACAACAGACTGTTCTGAGCCTTTTCCAGTAATTCGTTCGTCTTGGAGCATTTTTAAAGCAACAGGGTCAACACAGTCACATTTTGGGGAGCTTGCAAACAAGTAATTCACTTTTGCTTTTAAGGTTTTCTTACAGCAATCTCCCCCATCATAACCGCAATGTTTTGTGTTATAAAGGCAATCACAGAAACCGTCTTTAATGAATTGATGCATACACGGCTGAACACATTCAAACGAATGTAATGGAGGCAACCATCTTTTGTTTGGCATACAGTACAGCGCTACATCTATTGTAAAATTGCTACTGTCCTACAAAGAATAATGAATAGAAAAAAAAAATTCAACTAAACTTGTAAAAATTTTTACAAATAATTCATTTCGCTTTCATGTCGTATGAATTATTCATGCAATTATCTCTCTTATCATTTCAATAAGATTTTTACCCACCTGATTGGTGTGTTTCAATGGTAAGTTAACATTTTTAGCTATTCAACATACTGTTTACCAAAAATTATGTTGTTTACCAAAAAACATGTTGTTTCCAAATATTTCTTATTTGATTTTAAGTATCATGGATGCATATTATCACATATGGTTTGTAGAGAAGTCTTATTTTCTACAATACAAATTTAAATTATTTGAAACTCATTTGAAAAATAAAATAGCTTTTGAAATTATTTAACTTTATTCCCCATATTTCTTAATACAATTTTTTAAAATTGAAAACCACATTCTGTTGTACTACTTGACCCACAACTTAATGTTTTAACCCAAGAATAAAAAATAACCAAGCTAAAGAAGAATTCAAAAAAAAGTTCTTCAGGATTTTTACTTAGATCGAAAGTCTGAAATTGAGCTGAATCTTTGATGATTTTTTCAGCTTCAATATAAAAAACTAACAAATTCAGTTAAATTTTGCCAACCTGAATTTTGTAGTTTAAGCTGTACTTTTTTTTTTCTTTCTGCAATAACTCTTATTTGGTATAATTAAAATGCAGAAATATTAAATTTTTGATAATCCTATTTTTATTGATGAAGCTCTAAACAGTTTTCCACTTTTTCAGCCTTTTTTTTCCGTTTGTGCGGTCACCACATATTAAAAAGTAGAAGAGAGTTTGCATACAAATGGGAAAAACAGTAATTTGCAGTTTTTATTACTTTTGTAGTAATCACAGATAAATATCAAGCAAAAGTTCTACCACAAGTAAAAATACCCAAAATTAAATTAATATTTCTCCACTTGTTTGCTTAGAATACCCTAAATTCTGCAGTCACAGGGAGATTGCATTTAACAATTTATTAGAGTTATGATTTTTATTTACTTCATAAATCTATGGTTTTTAATCAATAATTTTGTTGAAACACTAAAGTGTTATAGTGTTGTCCAAACTATTTGAACAGAGAGGAAGGGGATATAAAGCATATCTTTTAGAGAACACCTGTTAGCGCAGTTTACTTGAACAAGTTTTCAACATAAACACAAAAATGACTTTAAAATATATTTTTAAGTAACCAACCTTGAAAATAATATCCAGGACTGAATTAACTTCAGCAAAACAGATTGGCCTGCAAACAGAACCAACTTGAAAGTTCTTACAAAGACTTGTATTGATAACTGAACTATTCTCAAAAGCTTCACAGAATCCAGAGTTTCTACAAACAGAAAATGTTTCTGACCACTCACCATTTTCCATACACTTGGTAGAAATAGTAAAATTCTAAAATGAAATAAATATTAAGCTAACAAGTACTTATTTAAAATCTGTCATAAAAAAGCTGATGCAAAGAAAAACTTTTACACACTATAGTTCCTAAACAGTTGGTTTTACACACGCTGCCATATTTGTTTTCATTAGTACAATTATACATTAGCTTGAAATAATCTGATAACTTTGGACAAGTGATCTTCTCACATACTCCATCTTGAATCCATTGCCTGTCTTCACCACATACTGTATTTACTGTGTTACCTCCAATTACACTTCCAGGAATATGACGCAAGGGTCTGTGACCTGGCCTGCATTGAAATCTAAAAAAAAATTTTTGCATTAATAAATATATATATATATATGGCTATTTCCACGATGGAAGAGATAAATTTCGTGTTTAAAAATTTCTTTTTTCAAAAAACTTTTTTTCTTTAATTGTAGTTTAAACACCTTAAAATTATTTTTAAAATAAATTTTGAGTAGAAAATATTTGAACCGACCAGATAAATTTGAAGAATGATAGCAACTGTTTTTTCTTTTTATTATTTGAAAAAATGAAAAAAATTTGAGGGCAAGTTATTGCAATATTTTAAACAAAACATATCCATATTTTTGTTTAGAAAGAATCTTTCAGATTATATATACAGTACTGTGCAAAAGAAAGTAGCACATAATAGAATTTTTATATATTCAAAATAAAATGTCAAACAAAATGAAATTAAAACAAAGATATATGTACAAACATATTTTTTATTAAATTGTGTAATATAATACAAGTTTTATTAAAAACATTTAAATTTATAACTATACATAGAGACTTAATTAACATTTAGTGTGACCACCATTATTTACAATAACATCTTGGAGCCTTTTAATTATACTTTTATACAGATTTTCAATAAATGTGATGGGGATATTATACCATTCTTCTTTTAGAACATTCCAAAGTTCATTTACATTCTTTGGCAACCTTTCCATCTTCTTTCTGTCTAAGTAGTCCCACACATGTTCAATTATGTTCAAATCAGGGCTCTGAGGAGGCCAAGGCATGGTTTTAAGCACTCCCTCCTCTTCCAGATTTGACAAACAATTTTTAACTAATTTGCAAGTATGTTTGGGATCGTTATCCTGTTGTAGGATAAAATAATCCCTGATCAGTTGTCGTCCAGAAGGCACAGTATGATTATGTAAAATATTTTTATATTTTTCACCTGTAAGCTTTTCTGTTATTCTAACAATGTCCCCTATCCCTTTTATTGAAATACACCCCCAAACTTGAATATTCCCCCCACCATGTTTGATAGTTGATGCTAGACATGGCTCTTTCAATGCCTCTCCCTTTCTTCACCTAACATCTATTTGTCCCAAATATTTGAAATTTAGATTCGTCTGTAAACAATACCTTGCCCCATTGATTTTTCTTCCACTCTTTGTGCTCTCTGGCGAACTTTAATCTTTTTTCTTTATTACCTTTGCGTAGTAAAGGTTTTTTAATAGCTACACAGCCTTTTAATCCAGATTTTATTAGAGATCGTCGCACAGTAGATGCATGTACTAAAGTTCCACTAGCTCTTTTAAGATCTTGAACGAGTTCTGCGCTTACTTTCTTGCGATTTCGTAGCGCTGTTATTTTTAAAAACTGTTCATCACATAAGCTTAACTTCTTAGGACGACCAGACCTCTTTTTATCCACTACATCACCAGTTTCATTATATTTTTAAACTATTTTTTGAACTGAGGCTCGTGAACAATTCACACGTTTGGCTATTTTAACTTGACTATAGCCCTCTTCATGTAAAACAATGATGCGATTTCTGTCATTTATTGATATCTTTGGCATTTTATTAGTACTGAAAAGTAATTTTATTATAAAACAAAACTTTTGAAAAAAAAAAAAATTTTTTTAGACGAAAAAATCTGTAATTAACGCGAGAACTCAACAGTAACTAAAAATTCTTCGCCACATTCTTATTTATCAAAAAA
This sequence comes from Hydra viridissima, assembly GCF_058129835.1. NCBI lineage: Eukaryota > Metazoa > Cnidaria > Hydrozoa > Anthoathecata > Hydridae > Hydra > Hydra viridissima. The sequence continues at coordinate 8,543,751 of NW_028324300.1, forward strand.
TATTTAACAATAATAAATTTAAACAAAATAAATAAATAGTACAGTGATTGATGTAATCAATTTCTAGTGTTGATCCTTGTCCGCAATAAATGAGCAAACATTATAAGTGGGTGAAAAATGATGCGAGTTGAAACCATCTAATAAATATTAATAAAAAAATTATATTATTAACGAAATAATTAACTAAAATAAATAAATATAGTTTTATTTAAAAGAATACCTTTAATACGTTTAATTTAATAAAAACTCAATATTATTTACTTATATTTATTCAAATGTGCATTTTTTTAAAAATTTCTTAGGTGCTACTTTCTTTTGCACAGTACTGTATATGTCTTCAGAAAAAAAAATTTTACTCTAAAAATAATTCAAGTGTTTTTTTGTCACGTACACATCTGCAAAAACTAGGTTGCGTCACTGAACTAAAAGCTAAAAAAAGTTTAATTATCACAATGAAATTAGGCTTTAAGGCAAAGTTTTTTTAAAAATCATATATTTTAATGTAAACTTTTCATCACTATTAAAAAAAAATGGTCAAAAAGCATTAAATTAACTTGTAGTTATAGTTTAAAAGCTGTTGAGCCACTGAACCAATTAATGGGATAAATAGCGTTTTAAAAATTCCATGATAAGGAAGTCAAAATATTATCCAAATATTCAGATTCCGTTGTAGGTTTTACTCGAATAAATTTTGCATTTTAGTATTGTGAAGGGCTATTAGTAAATATTAGTAAAATATTGAATTTATGTTAATATTTTCTTATAAAGTTGTAAATTTTAAAGAAATGGAATCAAAATTAGAAGTAAAAAAAAATGTTATGCAGAATACCAAGCTAATTATGTTTCTCGGAATGCTGATAAAAAGATAGAAATGTCCAGAGTAAGATCTAAGAGATATCAAGAAAAATTGAAAGCCGATCCTAATAAAAAAACAGCTTATACTGCTCAAGCAAAATTAAGAGTTTTCAAAAGTCGCGCTCTAAAAAGAAAACTTTTAAATCAATCTCAAAGACCTAGCTCATCTTTTAAAAATGTTCAACAAAGAGGAAAAGCATTGAAAAAAAGTTTAAAAGCACTAAAATTTGATAGCATAAAAATTGGACTCAGCAAATTTTGCGAACTTCATCCACCTAATATGAAATCAGTTACAAAATTTCTGCATAATGTTTGTGTTTGTAGTTTGCATAAAAATATGCGATTTGCCTTAGATGCATTAAAAAATCAATTCAAGCATCTTCAATCAAAGTTGGATCTGAAATGATAAAGAAGTTTGTTTGTAAAACATACACATACAACTGCACCTATGACAAATCCGTTGCATGCAAAGGTATGAAACAGTTCGATAAACACTTACAAACTGTTAATACATTTAGTTTCGAAGTATCCTGGGACAAGTGGAGAAAGCCTGAAACTAAAACATATGCAAACATTGAAAAAATTTCAAAAAAAGTTACTGTAGCAAAACTCATCCAACACATATCAGCAATGCATGATAAGTTCGTTAAACACACATTTGTAAAGAAAAACCAATCAACAACTTTTAAGAAACTGAAGGAAGTTTTGATGAGTATTAATTCTGAAATTGCGGAATCCTAGTTGATTGGGCTAAAAGCGCTAGGTGTTTCTATCAAAATGAACCGCAAGCGGTTCTTTTTGGTCAAAATCAAATTTATATCATGACCCTTGCAGTCTGGAACATTGAGTTAAAAACATTTGCCATAGTTTCTGATTCAGTTGATCATACAAAGTCTTCCATTATACTGTACATTGACAAAATCCTTTATTCCTGATCAAGTCAAAGAAGTACACATGTTCAGCGAATATGCTACTTCTCAGTTCAAAAACAAAAGCATTATGGCTGCACTGGTTGTGTTTGAAAAACATTTTCATAAAAAATTCTTCTGGTATTTTTTTTCAGCAATGCACGGGAAAGGAGTGGTTGACGGAATAGAAGCTACTGTTAAGCGAATCGCAGCCCTGAGAGTTAAATCTAGTCAATGCGAGATCAGGTCAGCAGCAGATTTTGCATTAGCATTACAAGATTTGCAAATATCTGTAATTCATGTCAGAAAACGACACAAGACAACAAAAAAATGAACTTGGATTCAGTTCAATTTTAAGTTATTCAAGAAAAATCAAAGATTAATTAAAATCACATTATTTTTATGTTCAGAATGATAACATTGTTCCGATGCTATTTTCACCTGAGTATAATTAAGGTTTATTACAAAAAACAAAACTTTTTAAAATGATTTTAATTCCATCTTTTTGTTTTGTCACTGAATGTTGCATTACTGAACTGATAGTTTTTTTCTGTAAAATAAAACGATATGAAAACTTTTCATAATAAATGATCAAAAATATTTCTATTTTAACGTTATAAATTACTTCAACACAATTTTATACTAATATGGAAAACATTTTATTAGTTTTTTACAGCAATTTTATTACCTTAATATTATTAGAAGTTAAAAGGAAATATAATATAATTAAATATTTAAATGTAATTGCATTTTAAAATATTTAATTATATAATTATAATAAAATATAGACCTATAACAATATACCAAATATAATAAAGTAAAAACAACTTGTATGAGAGCATTATACCTGCATCGTGTTCCCATCTCTATATGGTGGTTTTCACCAGGAACATTGCAATTGCTTCCTAATTCATCAGATAAATACGGCATAGCATTTTCTACTTGAACTGATCGAGAACAAGTGGAGAAACAGAATGCTTGTGGTTTGGTCCAAGTTCTATCTGTTTGACAGGTGATTTGGGTGTTGTTTCCAAACAAGAAATTACCTGGTTTACATTTAAAAGAGCAAACTGAACCAGCAGTTTTCAAAGAACAAACTATAAAAGATATTTTAAAAAATCATTATAATCCTAAACTTGAATAAAGAAAAAGCAAAAAATCTTTCAGTAATTTTAATAAATCTCCTATAATTTATAAACTAAAATATGTACATAAGCAGAATCTTAAGTAAATTTACATAGAATTGCATGCTTGATTTGTGGAGTTTCACAAACAATAGGCTCACAAAAATATGGTATTGTCCATTTCCCTGCTTTACAGGTAGATACAAAAGTTACTTGTGGACTATACCCATTGTGACAATTAATCTGACACTTATCTCCCTCACTATTACCAGAGCATGATGCATTTGCATGATCCATATGAAATGGTCTGCAAAAATAGGCTTCTAATTGTACTTTCTGACACATCTTTGCATGTGGATCATAAACCTGGTTGTTTTCACATCCATAATATAATTCTGTATCCTTTGATCGAAGGGCTATTGCTGAGATTGCTAGATTTGAATAAACAGCACTGAACTGGATTCGTACAGCAACTGTTTTAAAGTCCACTGCAGTCATGTTTTTTATGATATGGACAACTAATGGATTATTTCTACAACTTATATCCACAGATTTTTTTCCTGTAATGCTATGATATTCTCCTTTATTGTCTTTCAGCTCTATAACTATGCTTGCTTTTTTTCCACCCACTAATCCAGAGCCATCAGAAGCAAAGTAAACCACAACAGCTGATGCTACAACTTCTCTTTTATAGCTGGCCTCAACCCATAAATAAGTGTACTTAGGGTTTTTTTTACATGAACGCCAAGCCAAAAGTGAATTGATTTCTTCAATATATGGCACACATTTCTAAAATTTGTAACCAAAAAATTTATATAGTAAAACTTAAAAGCTTTAAATAAAAAGAACATCCCTGAGTGAAGTATCTCAAAAAGTTGAAGCCTATTATTTAAAGTACCATTTCCTTATAGTTTAGCTTCATGGATGCCATAACAAAAGTAAAATATTCTTAAATAAAAACTTACTAATTCTATAGGTGGTTTCCCTGATATCACATTTTCTGAACATGCATCATTAGATTGTCCTGGCTTACCAATAACATTGTCTGCCCATTGATCTATAAAACCTTTAGGCGTAAAGTAACCACAATCATAAGAAGTTTGGTTTTTTTCAAAATCTTCACAAATTCCTAAACAAAACAGCTTGAATTTTGCATTAACTTTACTTTAAATTCCACAAAAATTTTTTTTTACATTACTACGTAGTTAACAATCAACTGTTACAGAAAGTTTCTCATTAAAGAATGTAAGGTCATTACCATCACTTTTGTAAACATAACACAGACTTGGTTGAAGCTTACAATTAAATGCTGACTCTATTTTACATTGAGTGTTACACCCATCATTATTCCGAAGATTACCATCATCACATTCTTCTCCAACCTCCTTATCTATAACACCATCTCCACAGAAACCATAATTAGAGTTAAATGTCAAACTAGGTGAAAGATGACTTTTATGTTTTCCTGATACTGACTGTATTTGATACTTATATTCAACATCATTCTGAATTTCACTAGGACGAAAAAAAAAGTATGAAAGTATTCATAAAAGTTAGAAATGGGAAAAACAACACACAGCGAAAAACAACAACTTCAACAACAAAAAACAAATATTTTACTTTTAAAAAAGATTTAAAATAAACCTACTCTTTAAACCTCAATTCCTTGACTTCGTGGTAAGCACCATTTTTAAAAGGTGGCTGTCTATATACATAATACTTTAAAGCTAACCTTTCACATTTTTTACAATGATGCTGGTTTATTTTTGAGATAAGCTGTACAGCATCAATAGCTGGCTGGTGGTCTGCAACATGAATCCTGACAAATAATACAATTTTGTGACAATTTATATATCTTGTATAAGGGATGTCACAATGAGCTGTACCAGGACCTAAAATTCAGGAATTTAGGATTTTAAAAGAGAAAAGAAATGAGAGCAAATGGAAAAAAGAACAATCATTCAATTTATAACACAAAATTTTTAAAAGCCTGATCCAAACCATGTACACTATTAATTACCTAACAATGTGGAGGAATTATCAGGGTGAAACAGCTCTATGTCTTTAATAGAATTTTTTGAGCGAAATGTAATCCAGATCTTTATTGAAGAAGGTATAACTTTATTATCAAAATAAACATCCAAATAACAATCTACCATTTTACAATCAACTGTTGGTAGCCATGCATGGGCATCTGCATGACATAAACCTATCACATCTGGAGGTCCTGTAGCTTGGTTTGCTGTAAATTTCCCATAATCATTTTTAGAATACTGTGGGGAAAAAGCCTGACTTGCAAATTGCTTTAAACTGTAGGAATCTGGTGTGCACATACTACACTCATGTTTCATATACTTTTTACCAAAACCAATTGGGGCTATCCATGTAATGACCAGCTGTAAAATATTTGTGAGAACTAAGAAAATTTTTAAGAAATCTAAGTACAAGTTTTAAGTTAAATGGGAATGTATTGCTAATGCAAAAGTTAAACATGGTAGATTTTCAAAAGTGCATATATAGCAAAAGAGCATAAGTAAAATAAAATCAAAAAATTTAAACTAAAAGCTCCTTTTTTATTATACTTCAGATCTGCTAGTTGAAAATAGTGCTTTTATTAGATAAAATTTTACTTTAAAAATAAACACTGAAATTGCTGATAAGAATCATAATTTAAACATTACTTAAGCTTCTTTTCTGTATAAACTGCAAATAAAACATATATTTCAAACTCTTTTCACATGTATAATTGTTTACTCTAAATACTGAGCTTTAGAAGTAATTACATATACCTTTCCATTGTCGCTAGAAAGAATCCTGGGTGCAAGAGGTAAAGTAGAAGGACTTATACCATCATGTTCTTGTAACAGTTGATAGTTTCGATCAATATAACAATGCATTCTTGCTTGCTGTTGGATTGTGAACTCATTTGCACAAGATCCTAAAAACATTAACAATATATATAATACATATAATACCATACCATGTATAATATAATATAATATAATATTTTATATATATATATATATATATATATATATATATATATATATATATATATATATATATATATATATATATATATATATATATATATATGTAACATTCCTATAAAATAAGTAAAATTACTCACCTGTACTCAACTAATGATGAATTAAGTATAATTTTGTAAATATCATTATGTATAATATAATCTACTCATACTTGTCAAGATACAACTGAACTAGTACATCTTAAGATGTAAAAAGAGTTGCATTAAAGATAAATTTCAAGTTCCCTGAACTGATATGTTACAGCCACGTTAAAAATTTTGTGACACTAAGAGCACAAACTCGTTTTTCTACCATTTTTTGTATTAAACTTGGTATTTTCTGACATTATTTCTTTAAAATTGTGGGTTACGAATTTACTTTTGGTATTCCTTATGAGAGGGTTAAACGAATGAAATTCTGACCGACAGACATGCTGAATATAAAATATTCTAATGAAGGGGTTAAGAAAAAGAGATTTTTAAGAGAAATATTTTAGGAAGTGTTTGATTTTAGATGGAGTTTCACGATTTGCAGCGAACGGCCAAAAATGTGCGAACTACAAAAAAATATTTTACTGATATTTTAGTTCCTATATTGTTTAAAGCTCGTCAGATATGCGAATCATTTCGACATGGAATGCGTTTAACAGCAAATCTGTCAATAGCGTCATTACTACGAGTAAATACGTTTAGTAAAATATTCGTCACTCATACGTATGAACCATTCACAAGTCAAATTGATTGACTCCACTTTTTAAAGTTTTTGAATTTTGAGTGTCAGAGCTCTTGTTTGTGTTAAGCGTCTGCGTATCGTTTCATTTCTGTATCAATCCTATATGATATTGGTAAAAAAGTGTCATCGGAATGACAAGAGTTCCGGTATATACCTAGATTTAAACTAACTACAATACCGGTTTAAATTTTTTTTACCGGTATTTTGTCGTAATCATTCCGATTACACCTTTTTTTTCCAATACCATATCGGAATGATAACGATACGGAAAATGATACGCAGATGCTTAGTTTGTGTCCTAATTTTTTACATTTATAAAAAAAGTTCTAATTGATAAGTAATTAACACCATAAAATGACAAAAATAAATTTTAACTTAAAGAGAATTTCAAAAAATCAACGTACATTATTCTATCACTTATTTTCACCTTTTGTTTTGTGGAATTAATCTATTCGGCAAGTGAGCGGCTCATGTATCGTTCTAAAATATTTTATTCATAATTATGTTAATTTTGGTCGGTTTTTAGCTTTGACAAAATCGTGAAAATCTGTAGCTGCGACACGTACCCGATATTTTACGCGGAAAATACCAAGCAAATAATCTTTGCGTTAGAAAACTTCTAATATTATTTCGTAATTTAAAAAAATCTCAAGTCAGACGAAAATTTTGGTAAAATGTTTTAGTATATAGTGAACCACTTGCAGTTGGCTGCTTTTTAGAGTGGGGTTACGCCATCAGGTTTTATGTATTTCTCTAAATTAGAGAAAACCTGAGCAACTTTTATGGAGGTAATAAGGAAAATTTCAATATAAATAAACTTCCCACCTGATGAGTAGCCCATATAATTTTTGTATGGTGTATTCTTATAACGGAATAATGAGCATTTTTTATCGTATACTTCGTCTTCACAACTCAAGTTTATCGGCGTTGGATTAGTGTCGTCACATAGATCTCCATTTATCATTGATGGTTTTTTCTCTGCGCATTTATCGTCACAAGTATATATTTCACTTACTCCCTTGTGAACATGCCATAAACCGAGGTTATGTCCTAATTCATGTACAATGTCGTTTATATTACTATTATGTGGACGACCAAACCGCTTAGAACTAACTATTGTACCACCTTGTATACCCAAGGCCTCTGGTACCCAGGGAAAAGTTGATTTACCTAACATTTCATTTTTAATCTTCAGTGGGAACAGGTTTAAATAGAATTTATTGTCAAGATTAACAAAAGATTTAAGCTCTGTTTCTTTAATGAAAGCGCGATTGTGGGATTCCGGATCGTAGCATGTTTTTGTTACATCCGTAATAGAGGCGTTGCAACAATCACCTCCGTCCCAATCCTTGGTTGACTTTTTATCAAAATCGTTTGAACCAAACTGTTTGTTGCATTCTGGGTTGCAGACATTATTTGCAATACTCTTGTCGTCGCAAGGTTTCTCACATTCGAGTAGTTTTTTTTCACTTTTACAATCGTTTGGACATTGTCCATAACAAGAAAGAACAACAGTTTTCTTTCTCAACGTTGAATTTCTTACTTCGTGAATTTTTAGTCTCCATGTGATGTTATATCTTGAAAATATTTCATTAAGATCATGATTATTTTGTTTAATTTGTTTTTCTGTTACTATAGGATCGGAGCCATCATCGTTGCTTATCATCACAACTCTGTAATTTAAAGATTTTTTTAAAAGTAGCATGTTTTCTTTTTTGGCGTAACTCTGTATCACTTCAGGATTGTCACAAACCGTAAATCCACACTTCGGTATTTCAATGCGAATATCATTTTGTTCCTTAGGAATATGAAACTTGACAAGTTTAGGTAAAATCCCTGTTACCCCGTAATAATTTAGATTGCTTTCGACGTTGAACTCTTCGTATAGAACCGTTGAATTTTTCAAATAATTAGAATCTTTGTTTTCAAAGTATGCGTTTCTTTTAATTTCAGAATGGGATTTTGCGGATTTCCAAATAATTATTTTATCGATAAGGCCACGAAATGTTGTATGACTATCAACGTCGCCACCTACTTCGATTGATGTACAGCTACGAAATGCGTTTATCAAAAAGGTTCCTTTTTGTTCAAAACTTGCCGATACTTTGGCTTGGTTCACATAAAGCTCCATTGATATACCGTCGTACAACGCTGCAATATGAAACCATTTATGGACTTCTATTGTTTGTCGAGCAGTGATTATTGACTTTTTTAAACTCATTTCTGTACGTAGTTCAAAATAAATTCTTAAATCTTTTTCCATTTCAAACTCTTTAACGCCTACAACAGCATAGGATATCCCATCAACAGTAGCGCAATGGTTATGCACTTTAATGAATGGAACTTTGTCTATTTGACCCCCTTCAAGTCGAACCCAAAATTCGATCGAAAATGTTTTTAAACTGAGTGGAATAGAATAATACCTAATAAGCTCAGATCCAGAAAACATCGCCACGTAGTTTTCTGTTTGCAAATCGTTTAGTTTAGCTAATTCTTCACTATGTTCGTAAGATACTTCTCTTCGAATTCGTTTAAAACTCTGCTGTAAACAAGTATGTTCGCTTTCACAGATTACTGGCAATAATAATAATAATACCACTATTAGTAGCTGCAATAAAATGTTCATAATTCGATGCTACGAGATTTTTTGAAAGGCAACATAATGCATGCAGAGTAATATTTTTGCGCGCCATTCATACTGTCATTGCAGTAACAAATAAATTTCACGTGTGTGTATAAGAGCTTACTGAAGCGTTAGCAATGCTTTTTTTATTTTTATGGTGCAAACCAAGCTCGACTCTTACTTAGACAAATAGCTGGCTAATCTTGTATTATGAATTTTAAACAGTTGACATAAAGTCCACGCTGCAATTTCATCTAAAATCACGATTTTGATCGGTTTAAGATAAATGATCAAAAACCAACAAATTCTGAAATTAGAATTCTATTAACCAAAAGCAAATACTGACGGGTGTCAAATAACGTGCAGAGTTAACGTCGCTGAAATTAAATTGGCTGTAGAGTTATCGACTTTTTGAAACTATCACATTTTCTATATTTTTTATTTGATCATGTTTTGCTGATGAATTGCAACAAACTGTTTGATTATTTGTTGACAAATATACTGTCGCTGTTTTGTTTGATGATTTTGGCAGATAAAAAAAAAAGGCGCATAGAATGAAAATAACAAGCAAGCTCCTCTGAGTTTCAAGCTCATTTCATATTTTTGTAAATTTTGTACTCGCGCAGCTTCGCGACTTAAAAATATTTTACGTTTAATTGGTTAATTAAAAAGGATTACATCTTATTTCTCTTTACGCAAGCAAAACCTTAATAATAGAATAAAATTACTTGAGGATTTTATTTTGATTTTAAATAAACATCCTTTTAAAAGATTTAAAAAAAAACTTTTAAATAGTTTTTTGACATTTAAGAAGTCGTCTGGGCGTACTACAGTCAATACGCTGTAGTCAATATACACCAGTGCGTGTGCGCGTGCGCGTGTGTGAGTGTGTGTGCTCAGTACAAACAAAGTAAAAACGATTAATAGCCATGTCATTTTAAACAATAGGGATTAGCACTTGTGTAGAAAAGCATTTGTATGATTTTTTAAAAACAATGTTAATACTATAAAACTTTTACACTTTTTATTTAGCATCTCACCATTTTTAAACTTTTTAAAAATGTTTCCTTTTAAAATTTCTTTTACGATGTTCTCCAGTAATTGAATTTCAAATAAAGCATTTTCATCTTTTTTAACGCAACTGTAATGTAAGCGCAATATTTTTCTCAGCTAAAAAAAAGAAGTTGCTGCTTCATTCGCAACGAGTTCACTGACGTCATGAGTAATCTTTTTCATAATGTCGAATAATTTCTCTGACCCAATCTCCTAGAATTATTCTTTTTAAACTATTTCACCAGAAAGAAAAGAAAAATACTTTACTTCTTTAAAGTTTTATATTTAATTTTTCGTTAATTATGAAGCTAAAATTTTTTAACTAATAATATATTTGCATATATACCATAATTTGGTCCTGTTGTAAAGTATCATAAAAAGAGGTACCATTTAAAAAAAGACGTCTTTAGTTATAATATGACCTATTACTATCGATAGGGCTACCATAGTCCTGATTTTCATCAGGACTGTCCTGATTTGAAGGGTCTGTCCTGACTGTCCTGATCAGGTGCCTAAATGTCCTGATTTTAAAAAACCATAACAAAAAAGAAAAAAATATCATTTTGACAAAAACTAAAAAATAAAGCAAAGTGAAAAACTCCAACTTCTCCTTTCAACTTTTACTATTTTCTTGCAATTTTAGGCAGTGCTGGCAGAAATGGCAGTGGTAGCAGACATGATAAGGCAGTACTTTACTTTTGTTTTTGCTGGTTTGGTACTTTCCACTTTTACGAAGTTTCTACTTCGTGACAGAGGGTTTTTTAGTGTTAAATTTTTACTTTAACTTAAAGTAAAAAAAAATCCCTTATTAAAGTCAAAATGTCGAAAAGAAAGTGCCATTTTAATGAAACTCTGAAGAATGAATTTCTTTTTCTGAAGAAAGTTTATGAAAGTGGTGAAAAAGTTAGATGCGGAGATTAAAAAAGTACACTCTAGTGAAAAATATGACTGGTTTAAAAGCAAAGAAAAGAAATAATTCTTGTAGTCATTAGAAAAATGTAAAATAAAGCTGGTTTTTAATGTTGTATTTTTTGTCATTTTCACTTTTAGTGTGACGAGCTTTTGTGCTGATTTAGACTTTCTGCTTATTTATATTTGTCCTGATTTGACAGGTTAAAAAAGACATGATGTCCTGATTTTTCCAAAATTTCATATGGTAGCCCTAACTATCGAGTGCTCATTTGCAACAGTTGCAAAAATTAACAATGCGGAGAAGATTGTTCCCAGTTTAAAAGACAATTTAACCACGTGTTTGTAAATTTAATGATATTTAGGATGTCATCACTCGTTTTAAAGATACAGAGAACTTGTAAAATCTTCGTGATAAATTATAAAAGAATACTTTAAGATCGAATTTACAACAATTTTTGTGAATTTCAGTTTTATCATAGAAGTTAATAAACGAATCTACTATATTAATTATCTTATCTTTGCCAATTGGTAAAATTTGCTCTTGATTACAAAAAAAAAAACAGAAAAAAAAAACGGAGATTATTGAATTGTGGCGAGTAGCGGGATGTACATATAAAATTTCTTCAAGAGCATTTTTTTTTGGCACTATTTCTTTGGTTCGAGAATTTTTATCAAGCTACTTAAAATTGTTGTGTTTAAAAAATATTAAATGATTTGATAAATCGTGAAGATATTTTTCCAACCAGAGAAACAAATGGCGGTCTCTGTAACTGCAGATAAGATTTTGTATTTCTATGCATCATCTGACCTGAATATTACCTGGTTAATAATATTACCTGGGTAATAATGACAGTTCTTTGTCAAAAAAATGTTTAATTAGTTTTTTTAATTATCTTTTTTATATATTTAAGATTTATAAATATAATCAACGCTTACTAATAACCGATATATTGGTTTTACTTATTTGAGACCATCAGTTGTTACCGGCAAATTTTGTGATGACTTTTCTTAAACATTTTAGTCGAATTAAATTTTTCTCTGTATTCTTAATAAAACATTTAAATATTACCAATCGTTATTAAATTTTCTTACTGAGCATATTCTGAAAATTTAGATTTCGTCATTTTTCTTTCAAATCTCACCTAAACTTGTTTATGGCGATTACATTCATATCTAATGAGATAACCACATCATATCTAATGAGATAACCACATCATATGAATGTGATGTCTAATTGGAATGGAATTTTTCGATCGATTTTAATTTGTAAGTTCTTGCTTAAGTTTTTTTTAATAACATTCACCCATTAAAAGTTACCAAGGTCACACGAATCTCGTGATTTCAGACCGTAAAAAAAACTTAAACATTTTTTTAAGCTTTTATTTATTGATTTATTAACTTTAATTTTGAATTCCGTTATAAAATATCAAAAACAAACCTTCTTCTCCTATTTAAGTTTAGTTTTGTAATTAACTATCAATAAAAACATAGCTTTTTTTACATAGCCATTTATCAGATAAACCTGTGAATTTCGATACTAAAGATGGAATGTATTAATTTAAATGGATTATTTTCAAAAAATAACTAATAGTCTTAACAAATACTAAGAATAACCATGGACCTATAAGAGATCCAGAAATCAGCGAGCCGTGCGAGTTTCCGATAAACTCCTAAATTTTTACCTGTCAACAAAAAATCTATGAAAATGGCTGCCCACAGTTTTTAAACAGAAGCTCTGATCACGTGGTATTACTTTAAACTTTTATAGCATTTGTTTAACAAGACTGTTCAGAATAAAATACCTACTTCACGCGGTGACAAATTACTAAACAAATTACACCAAGGTAAAAGAAATTAGTTGTCGGCACGAACAGATTTCCATCATTTTTCCAAGATAAACATTTGTAAATTTGGGAACGTTTTTCGTGGAAACAAAGTTCAATCAATAATAAAATAGACCTGTAAGGATAATTTTAAAATGACTACAAAAAGTATAGCGAAATAAAAAAAAGCTTAAATAAGATTTTTTGTCAAGATCTGGTTTCATTCAATTCCTTGGTCCTTCATTCACCAGGCTTAATTTTGTGTATTTTTTGAGTATTTTTTCCGATATATAGCCATTTTTTGCCTCGACTACTCTATAAGCTCCATAATATATATTCCACTATGCATTATTTTTTAGTAGGTGTATTTTCTAATAAGCTTTTCTATAATTCATTTGATAATGCAAAACCTTTTAAAAAGTTATTCAAATTTATAATTATCTTGCAAAATGCGGCCAGATATTTCATGTTTTTGTTTTAACATAACATGATTTATCAGCTATATATAAAATAATAAAAATTATTTTATATATAGCTGATAAATCATGTTATGTTAAAATTAAATACTTAGTTATTCTTGCGGTTTGCCATAAATTGGCTTTGCTAAATTCTTTAAAACTGTGACAAATTATTTTTTTCTTTATTGTATTTACATTAATTTTATGTATAAGTTATTTATGCTTAACTGTATATATTTCTGTTGTTAAACATAAAAATAGAAAATTCTGTAATATTCATAAACTAGAAGTCTACAGCAATATAGTAGATACCATTTTGCTTTAGGTAGCTACAAAACTAGTTGATATTTTGTATTATTTACTATATCTCTAGTTATGCATGTACTAAAGTAGTTAAGTAAATGATCTCAATTTCTATATTATCTTTAGCGTTATTTCTAAAAGTATTAAGAATATCTAGCTATATAAAATTAAGCTTAAATTATTCTAAAACATACAAGATTCTAAATGATCAAAGTTAACTATGCTGTTGTGAGGGTGGCATTTGTGATGTCTTTACCTAAGTGTGTGGGTTTATATTTTTGTGATTACGATCAGTTTAGTGTGAATTAGTATGTCACCTCTAATTGTTTAGTGTGCATTAGAATGTCTCCTCTTGTAAGGTTTGTGTAATGTTTGGTGTAGACTCGTTTGTCTGTTCACATAATTTTTACGCCCACTGACTTGACTGACGATGATTTGCTAAACGCCTCAGTTGATGACGCGATTGATAAATAATTGTACTATCTCCATTATGGTTAACATCGCTACAATTTTGTTTAAAGTCATTATTTTGGTTCAAAATTTTTTTTTTTTTTTTTTCTTAACTAGTTACCTTTAACTACTTAGCAATATCCTTTGATAAAAATTATTTACCTTAAAAAAAAATTTAAAAAAACAAAATTTTAAAAAGTGAAAACAAAGTTAATATTTGTCATAAAATTTCAACATTATCCAATAAAGAGTGTATAAAACACTTGTAACAAAGCACATAGGTCGAGAGTATACAATTTATTCAAAAATCAACCTGATTTACATTCTATAAAAAGTTCCTGCTGACGTGTCGCTGTTGTTACTATTTTAATTAATCAACTGCAATAGTTTTGCCCGTTGATTTACATACTTTATATCGATTTCCTCCGCTTGTCTATTTGTATCTGCTACAAACTCATCAAGAAATTTGTTCATTCCATTGAGCTGATTTTTCCAATCTTAAAAAGAGATAAGATATAAGGGTTAAATATGGATATTAAACAAGCAAAAATAATTGAAGCGTTATGGTTTCCCAGCTTAGAAACATACTAAACATGTTAAAAAATACCTTCCTCGTTTCTGAACGCGACATTTTTCTTCTTTCTTTTGCGATAACATGAGATTAGAAAACCCGTAAAGCAGCAGAGCAACAACGTGGAAAATAGTGACTTTAACGTTACTCGTAGCAAAATGTTGCCAGGATCAAATAAAGATATCGGCCGCGGTAATTTTACCTCCTTTTTTTAAAATAAATATTCTCTGCATTCGAGCTTTATAAAACATACAAGTAAATTAAAAAAAAATTTTCGCCAAAAAAAATAATAATAAATTTCATGTACCTGCATTTTTGACGTACTTCTCGCTAAAATCGTGAGAACTGTATTTTGTTTAATCGTAATAAAGTCTTTTATTGCAGTAACTGAGTTCACAAGATTACCCGAAAGCACGAAGCCGTACGTTCTTTTAACTTTGATAAACTTTGTTGGTTGTATGAGAGAATTAGAGAAAAACATTTTTGCCGCTGTAGCAGTATATGCGTCCAATAAGACTCCTTTTACGTCCTCATCAATCAGAGCAGCGAAGAGTTCATCGATAGTATTGTATTGTTTTTCTAGAGGAAAAAAATTATACATGCAAAAAACATGTATGTCAATACGTTCGGTTAATTATCAGAAATGTAAGATATGAAACAATTATATGAAAAAATAATAAAAGTCTGAATTACCGCGAACAAACATTGAATAATAAAAATTATCGTTTAGGAGAATGAGAGCAGAGATTTCTGATGTTCTGATGGATTGACGAAACGTTCTTAACATTTTTGTTAATCCATCAGAACGTTTATTTGTGTTCAGAAACTTGAAAAAATATAAATTGGGAAAGAACCACAAGTTCCCAAGCATGAGTATTTATAAACAAGATCGAGAATCGAAAAAAATATGAGATTTATTTGAACTTATAAAAAAGATCGTGAATCGAAAAAAATATGAGATTTATTTGAACTTATAAAAAAGATCGTGAATCGAAAAGAACACGTAAGATATACTTGAATTAGTAAAAAAAGGTCGTAAATCGAAATGAACACGTGAGACTTACTTGAGTTGACTTTTCCGTTTAGTTGAAGTCCTAACCTTTGTTCATAAGACCCATTTAATGCTCCAATCTGAATATAAAAAATCACCAATAAAAACTAATCGTTATTTGTTCATTAAGTATTCATTAATAACATGAAAATTTATAACAACACAAGTTATTGCGTACTTAATCTATTCAAATAAAGTATGGAATATTTTTTGTTGCTAAGTTGAAAAAAATGTAGGCTTCTAGAAAAAATTAATTTTTTAATTAGCTCTTAATGGTATAAATGTGTAATAACTACAAAAAGGAAAACCGTCTTGTTTTAGGCTGCGTTAAGCTTGCATTAGAAAATTTCTATATCAACACAACTGCTATTCCAAAAACTTATCTTAAAAATATGATTATTATAAAAAGATAGACTATACACTAAATTACCTCCTCGTCATATATTCCTACAGTAGCTGCTGAATATACTGAAGCCAATGCAGCCACAATAGAACTAACAATAAGTGAAGATAAAGCAATGCCAACAATCATCCAAACAGCTATTAGAACCCTTGACAAATACATCAAGGAAACGTAGTCCCCATAACTAAAAAAAAATTTTAACAATATGCTTAAAGCTGAAACATCTTTAAATGTATTTAAATTTAAATAAACATCGCACCCAACTGTTGTCTGAGTGACCCATGTAAAGTAGACAGCATCACTAAATCCATTCAAAAAGGAGGTAGCAAAAGATTTTGTTCTTGCAAATAAATCCTGTAGAAAATTTAAAATTAATTATAACTGTCTTTGCTTGTTTTAAGTTATGTAATAAATCATAATTTCAATACTTTCAATTAAGTGAACTAAAATTTCAGACTTCTATTCAAATTACTAAAGAGTTTGTACATTAAATTAATTTTGAAAGTAAATTTGATTCTATTCATTTAAAGTAAAGAAATGTTCTTCTATAAAGCTTATAAATGTAGAAAGTATAAATTATAAATAAAAAGAAAGTATAAAAGTGTAAAGAAATTGCCAATTCATTTAGTGCAGAAATGAAAGAACATTTAATACCAACTTAGAAAACTTGACTTAACATATGATAATCATAGAAAAGAACAAAATATTTAAACTTTGTAAAAAGATTTTGTGTTATTCTCAAAAGCCATGGAGTAACAGCCAAGATTGCCTAAGATGAAAAGTTTATTATCTAATCCACACTCTTACTGTCTCATGCATAAATGGCTCTATTTTTGAGATGTTGGCCTCAAGGTTAATCCAAAAATCTTAGCTTGATGTCTTAGAAAAAATTTTTATGGCCTTGGATCAACTCAAACTACTCAGATGGCAACTAAGTTTGTCAGCAAGATAGCATTAAATCTAATAAAATTAAGTTTGTTTAATGTAATTAAAAAGCAACTGAAAGAGCTTCTGACCAGCAGATATATGACTTTACTACTAGGTCTGACACCTTCTGACTATTGGTGTCCTTGAAAGTAATGACTCCTCAGCACAATGTTCATGAGCTAAATAGCAAAAATCTAGCAGCTTGGTACAATTTGACTTAGTAAAAAACCAGATGCAGGTGGTTTTGATATTTTCTGGATGAAATCAATGTTTAAAATTTTTTAAGTAAAATAAAAAAATTCAAAACCAGTCATTATGACTTTTTAATACAATGTAAATGAAATCAAATTTACAAGCTTTAAACATTTCATATTTTAAAAGTAAAATCATATCATGATTGTAAAGTATAAAAAACCAAAATAAAAATATTTATGTTCAGTTTTAAGTTCTTATAAATTAACTACTCACAATATACCATAACAAAGCTCCGGTCAACAGAATCAACAAGATATTACAAATAAGCAAAGGCCAAATTCTAAAAATCATCTTCACCACATTAAAAACTACTTTATTTATGGATGGCTGCTTTGTTATCATGACTACACCAGGGTGTTGCAATAAAGGAATATAAGGATAACCCATAATATGTTGCAAATCAACTTGGCCATGGATAGGAAATGAAATATCAGTAAAAGAATTTATTTCACTCATCACTTTTGTAATGCTGCTCTTTTTTGCTAATGTTCCATGGCTGTTTCGAAATTGTTCCATTGATGAACTATAAATACCTGATGGTCGGTAACACTCTCCACATGCATAATTAATCATTTCATCAAGAATTTGAGGAAAAACTCCAACTAGAGAATTTTTTTTACTCATACTCACATAAGGATACAGCATAAAAAAATTACTTGAAACTCTTTCAGGGCATCGACAAGTATCTAATAATACATGTAACTGATATAAAATACTATACAAGATTTTTTTAAAAATGTATTGTATCTAAACAAAAAGAATTTAAAACTTTTACCAGCACTTATCACAGCCGGAGGACCAACTCCAGCAGCTGTTTCAACTTTCACTTCTATAAGATATGTAGTATAAGCTTCAAGAAGTGTTAACTTATGATCTGTTACACTTGGATGTACTTTAACCATTTTGCTCTCTTGATCATACAATTTTTGAGCTCCGCTGGCAATCTTTTTATAAATAATTTGAAATGCAATCAAATCGGCATAAACTTTGTTTAAAGGAGGGTGCTTCCAATGCAAGAGCAATGTGTCATGGGATTTTAACTGATCAACACTTAAGTTTAAAGGTGCTTCAGAAGGTGCTGGAAATAAGATAGAAGTTGTTCAAGTAGAAGAAGTAAAAAAATACCATTAATTGAAATTTGGTAACAACTTTTTAAGTAGTTCTATGATATCAGTATTGATGTGACTTAGTTGACGTGACAGTAAGATGTAAGTTTAAAAAAATAAAGGTAGTCTCAAACACCACTAAGTAAAATTTCCTTAATTCAGTTTTTTCTTAACTTAATAAGGTTCAAAAGTATCTTTATTTTTTAAACAACAAATCATACACATTGATAGTATTCTAAACTTTTATGGGTTGTTTTAAGAATGCATATACATACATACACACATTTATAAATATTTATACAAAGTTTTCATATTTGTATTTTGTTACATTTTGTTATGCATACTCTTTACTAATGTTACATATCAGAAAGGAAATTCACATGCTAATTTTCACCTGGATTAAATAACATTTGATACTAACATCATATAGATACTAACACCATATATTTGTGTATAAATATATATACACAGAGTGTGGTTCAAAAAAAAGTCATTTATTATATAGTTTATAGAGAACTCACCAGCAGTTAGAGTTTTAAAGCTTTTTTTTTGGCATGGCCCTAAACCAATCTTGTTAAAAGCACATATGCTAACTACATATAAAGATGCTGGAACCAAATTTTCAAGAATTAAACTTCGAGTTGAAAAAGATACAATCAAAAAATTCTGATAAATATTGCCTGAGTAATATGAGATATTATATCCATTCGGAATACCATTCATAGAAGACAGAGGAGCACCAATCCATGCAACAATGACAGAAAAAGGGTCAAGAGTATTAACCTCTATTTTTTTAACATAAGCATCAGGTACTACAAGAAATGTACAAAAAATATATAAATATTGAAAATTTTTTTAAATCAAACCATAAAATCAGTAAATAAAAGATTTTTTAAAATTCATACTAAAATTAAAAATTCAGATTACATTTCTCTTGTGTAGACATTATTACAGGATCTGAAGCAATACCATTTCCAAATTCTGTATAAGCAAGTACTCTAAAGATGTAATATTCACCAGGTTGCAGACCAATCAAACAAACTGAATTTGAAAAACTTCCAATACCACTATAGCGGGAAGCACTATCTAGTTTTCTTCTGTAAAACACAATGTAACCTGTTAAAAAACACAAATATATTATAGTTTATGAACCAACTATTCTCTTCATTATTTTTGTCACTTTTATTCAACTAACTTTGAAAAAAGAAAATATATATATATAACCTTTAACACTGTATTTATCATCACCAGTCTGTAACACTGGATCCCATGTAATATTGAATGAAGTAGAGGATATTGGGACTACATAAACATTAGTTGGAGGAAACCTGGGCACTGCAAAGAGCAAGAAATTTTTTACAACTTATATAATGAAGGCATAATCTTTTTAATCATGAGTAACTTTATACTTAAATCTACTTTTGCACTTGTATGCAAAAAAAAAAAAAAAAAAAAAGATTAACAATAAGATTAATAAACTCAAAAAGTTAAAGACAATAGAAGCAGGATAAATTACAATTAGGTCCTAATGTATAAGATGCTTTTGGTTCCAGGAAAACAAGTTTACCAAACAAACAATCAACTTCAACACTATCTTGCAAAAAGATTAACTGATATGAATCAAAGTTTGCAAAGTTGATGATAATTCTAACTCCGCTACTTCTAAATCATAGAAAGAGAACAGAGAAAGCACAAAATTAATGTGGGTACAGAGAAAACAAAAAATTGATGCACTATGTAAAGCCATTTTAAGATCAACTACATAACAGATTTAGTTCTTAACAATCAAAATCTATTAAAATTTTTTTGCAGTTAAACAGCTGTTAAAGGTAAAGTTATTGGGGGTACAAATAAGTTTGAAAAGTTTTTTTTGTAACTTTGAAACTTTATATAGAGAAATTGGTACAATTTACTTCATTCAAAGCATTTTCAATTGTTTGCTACATTTTTTCCCAATTTTTTAGACAGCATAGAGATTCTGAATTTAAAAAACTTCTTGCCTTTTTAAGGTGATCCAAGAATTGACTCAATTTTGGCTTCTTCATAAGAAATAAAATAATGATCAGCCAGGTCATGAATCATCAACCAGAAAAAAGTGGTAGTTAGAAGGAGAAATATCTGGTGAATATAGTAAGTGGGATAGGGCATCCTATTGTATCTTGGACAACTTTTGCAACATGTGGATAAGCATTGTTGTACTTTAAGATTACTTTATCATGTTTTTTGGTATATTGATACTTTGTCATGTCTTTTTGGCAACAATATTTGTGTTTGAGCTTAATTCTCAGCTCAATTGCATCTATTGGTAACATTAGCCAATGATGGTTTTGTTATGCTGGAGTAGCTCATAATATAGCTCATAACCTGATCCTACCTGATGCATAACATGGATTGCTGGGCTTACCAGAAAATTTTCTGCATTTTGAGTTGTCGTAGTGGATGCACTTTTGTCTCCCATCTCAATTTAATGCAAAAAAATGATTCTTTACTTGAGTTCATATGGAACCTGATTTCCTTGCTTTTGCACCATACCCATGGCATTGAGACAGTTTAAAATTGCTTGTGCTTCACACAACAATCAAAGTCTATCGATTGTACTTTTTTTCAAATTAAAACAAAAAAGTTGTGCTTCCTGCAAATTGTGTTTTGTTGGCGCAAATTTTGACATATTTAGAGAAAGTAGATTATTTACATTTCAGCAACATGACACATACTAATTTTTTAAAAAATAATGTCACTTCAACATGAATACATGATGGTCCAATTCAATTTAATGCTAGTTATGCCATCTTTTGTAAATCCCTCAAAATTTCTTTGTACCCCATAAATTTGTTTAATCACAAAAAAGAAAAAATTTAATGATTATTTAATACAAAACAACGCAGTGAAATGGTCTTATTGTTATAATACAAAAATTTTCCAATTCCTACAATATTGTACTAACAATTAAAACTTTTAATAAAAACAAAAATACATTTTAAGGTAAAGTAGATTATAAGTTCAAAGTAAAAAAAAATATTTATTTTCAAAACATACTTAACTGACAAGAGTTTTATGCCAAGAATTAAATTTGTAAAGGCAAGATCGTAAATGCTGGTTATCTAAACACATTCTAATAAAATTCATACTACATATATATCTTACAAATTTTATATAATTCTATATGTCTATGTACTTTATTGGTTATAACAAAATGTATATTATGCAATATAATTATTTATTTATAACAAATTTTAATAACAATAAACCTGAAACTTTAAGAAATTTTCCAACTCAAAGAAAGCTTTGCTGGAAGTATTAACAAAATCAGGGATGTAGTCAATTTCTAATGGTAATACCACATCTGCAAAAGTATCTGTAAAAAGTAACAAGTTAAAGTGAATCATTGAAAACAAAGCTAAAAAATAAATTCATGATTTAAAGTGAGAAAAATAAAATCCAACAATAAAAATATTATTATGAAATAGAACTGAATTTTTCAGATGGAGAGTGAATGTTTTGTACAAATTGATTTTAAAATTTCAAAAAATAATTTAATCACAGAACATACCAGAGCATGTCTGAGGATGACAATTAATGGTTTCAAGAAGATTTTTAGGACAAGATTTTCCTCCATGTAATGGCAGTCTGCATAACCTTTGACGAATCATTTTACCTTTATTGCATGGTTTATTACATCCAGACCAAAGAGACCACTCAGAGACAACACTATCAACTAAATGAAAAATGTTTGAGCAATAAAATGTATAAATACATTTTGTATATTCATAACATAGCATGAATATACAAAACATATTTTTCTGTTCATAAAGTTATAGAAGAACATCAAACTTACTAGGACAAAACCGATGGTTACATGATTGACTATCCACCATATTACCAAAACATGGCAACCCGTTAAACTGAGGTAAAGGATTATTACATGCCCGAGTACGAATTCTTTCTCCACCATTGCATGACAAGCTGCACAGTGTCCATTCACCCCACTCAGAAAAACCACCATGTACTAAAAAAATTAGTTCTTTTTTAATTAAAATAATTAAATTTTAAAATAACATTATTAAATAAAATAATACTTTTATCATTATCAAATGTATTAGTAAATGATCACTTTTAATAGCGAAACCAACAAAATGTTTCAATCTTGTTTCTTTATTAGACCTTCCTATAAAATTCTTAATGCATTCATTAAAAAGTTGATAATCCAGACAAAATACTAGGAATTAATCACTTAAACAATCTGCACACAGCTCTTTATTTTAAAGACTGAAATGAAAGTAGTTCTTTAAGACATATACTGAAACAAAAAAAAAAAAAAAAAAACCAACTTGATTTAAAGCATTATTTTGTGTTACAAGGCAGATTTATACATTGTATAATATACAATTTTTTTACTAAGATATACAATGTATATCTTAGTAAAAAAATTACCTGGTACTATAGTGATTAACTATTATTGAATTGATGAAACTTCTTCAATAACTAACATCAGGTATTTAATATTTGTAAACTATTATAACCGTAAATAACTTGACTTTTAATTTAATTCTTTTATAAAATTTTTTATTATATTTTGTGAACCTTACTTTTAAAACATTGAAGAATGGCTTTTTTATATAAAAGGGGGCAAGACAAAAAAAGTTTTTACAGATATCATTTAGAAAATCATTTAAATGGTAAACAACTTATGGTTGACCATTTTAAAGCAAAAATTGATAAAGAAGAATAGTATTCAACTCTGCAAGAAGAAGAAGACTTTACTGTAAACAGTTAACCAACAGAAATGAATTCATATTTGCAACAAAAAAGCATAACCCACTAAACGAACTTGAATGTCAACTAATCAAAGAATTCAGAGCTATTCTAAAAAGAATAGCTAAACAATATTTGAAAGACTTGCTAGCAAAAATCTTCATCTCATCCACAATAAAAGAAAATTGATTTTGATTTCATAAAACAGTTTTCCAAGACACTATATAATCAATTTGGAAAAATTAGAAGAAATTACATTTTCAAAAAACATGGAGATTTTAATTTAACAAAGAAAAAATTTTCTTAATCATATTTTAAAACATATGGCTAATTCTTTCTTATGACATGAGAAAGTCTCTGTTCTGTATAAATTTTGAATATTAAATCTTAGATATACATACGATTGAACATAAAGCATTAAGCCTACTTCCTTACAGATAACCTAACTGACATTTAAAAACTACCATTAAAAACTTTTGAAAGTTTGAATGTTATGAAGATGAATTGAAGAATTATTTTTAACTTTATATAACAAATTGTAAATACAACTATTATAATATCACTTAAAATTACTTTTAAAAGATTTTTTTCTATAAAAACCTAAACAAAAAGAAAAATATGCAAAAGAAAGTTACTTACCAGGACAGTTTTGAACTCCACAGGATCTTATTTGCTCTTTCTCTCCTTTACAATACTCATCTTTACAAAATCTTTGTCTTCTTTTAAAACCTTTACAAGTAGCTGAGCAATCCTTCCAAGATGACCATTCAGTTAAGCTAAATTCTTCTAAAAAATTCTTCTAAAAAATTATCAAGAATAAAACTTTTTGTGAAAGACATAAAGCAATACTGAAGAAAAGGTTTGCTAGGGAAAATTAATTTCATTTGTTTATTCTAGAATAATGTTACACATTCATTTTTCTATTCTTTTAAGCAAAATATTAGGAACAAAAATACTCAGGGAGATTAAACAATACTTGAACTTAAACTAACATGTCAGTATAATTCCAGTGTATCAAAACTATATATGGTTTAGTTAATTATTTCAGGTTTTGTCCATAACTGTAATTAAATATGAATAGATGGTTGTCTATCACACATTTAATTGTAATTCAGAAGTAAGAACTTGTGAATTACAATTCAGAATTGTGTAACAGACAACCTGCTCTGATGATATGCTAACCAAACCAACAACTAATATTGATGGAGCAGATTGCAGACTGTTTTAAATGTGATCTGTAAATAATTATCTGATTATTTTGATCTGAATTAACTTCAGAAATTAATTTTGAAAAGCTACATTTATCCTTTTACTAGAAAGATACTTAAGTATAAACAGGGCCGCCGAGAGCCTTTAAGCCGCCTGGGACAAAACTATTTTTGGCACCCTTATAGATTTCGCTTCATATATATACTTAGCATAGAAGCAAAAAAATACATTATGCCTTTGTAGCTACTTTAACTTTATTTTATTTTTTGCTAACTAATCACAGCATAAACAATCCCTAATTTAATTTAAAATTTTGAGCTTTTTTCTAGGCAAAATTATAAATTACTTTATCATATGACAATGATTTCGCGAGATCATTTTCAATAGACAACATCATAAGATTTGAAAGTCGCTCTTGTCCCATGGTGGCTCTAAAGTGATTTTTTATAATATTAAGATGCCATAATTGTAATATATACATTTCAATTATGGCATTTTGAGATTAAAAAAAACTATCTTTATTTTACTTCGGCATCTGGCGCCCCATCAATATCTGCCGCCCGGGACAAACTGTCCCTTTGGCCCCCCGCTCTCGGCGGCCCTGAGTATAAATACAATATAAGCATGCACAAATGTTGTATTTATATTTAAGTATCTTTCTAATAAAAATATGCAACTTTCTTCAATTTTTATCTTGCCAATAGGATTATGATAAACATATTTGAAGATGAGATTACTTTAACCTAAAATTCATTTTCATTTAGATTATCAATTATATTAGTTTTTTTTTTTTCAGTTTGTCATTAATCAATTTTAGTTTCATTTATTTAACTTTACTTTTTTGTGATAAGAAAAACATTTGTTTCTAATTTTGTTAACATCTCTCTCTTGAAAAAGCCTATAGAGATAATACTTTTTTAATTTAGAAATAAATAAAAAGTTTATTTCTGTAAGCAGGTCTATCACATTTCCTTTTGTCTTTACACATTATATACAAAGCACAAATACAAAGAATGCCTCTTATTATATAATTTTATATGCAAAAACATATTACCTAAATGCTTACAGTAACAAAGTCGCTGATGAAGGCTTGTAGGAGGCTGAGAATTACATGAACTAATTTTAGGCACATTTTTAAACTCTGAGCAAACTTGATTTAAGCAATAAGGACCATAGTCATTTTTCCACTCTGCATTTGCAGTTGTAAAATTAAGGAGAACTTTAGAAAAAACTAGTGAACTATCTTCTGTTTCTAAATCAGAAGAACACTGAATGCCTAAAAAGAGAAAAATATTTATTTATTAAATCTATGCAAAAAAACAAAAAAAAAATTTGAGATGCTTTAACTAGTTACCTTTTGAATGGCAAAACTGATTGCAAGATTGAAGTTCATTTGCCAAATAGTAACCTGAAGCATTGCATTTTTCAAGATTTAAGCACTCGCTTTCTTCAAAGAGGCTTTTAAGGCACAAAATATTTAAACTTTTGGAGTCAGAAATATTTCTGTTGCATATTTTTTCCCTAACACGAACACCTCTTTTACATGAGGAAGAGCACTCTGACCATTGCGACCAAGAGGAGTAAACGCCTTTTTTAAGAAAACTCAAAAACAATAATCTTAATTTAAACTATCATTTATTGTTTGCTATACATTACAAGAAAAACTTAAACAGTATAAAAACTAACAAATACATACCATAGTTATAAGTGTCAACTGCCCTCCCCAAGTCATTTACTGTTTTAGTTTTCAGCATAGAAACTGATTGAGTAGCAGTTATTTTATGATTGGCAATAGATATGCTTGAAACTTTTGTTTGGCTTGCTGAGGAAATATTATTCTCTGATATAAACACTGGAACTAAACATTAACAAACATTTTTATTAAAAACAAATTTCTAGATAAAAAAATTTCTTATACAAATTTGAAACTGAACATTTTGTAAAATAAAAGATGAAATTTACATGAGAGCAACTGGTAACCTTTCCCATTACAAATATTACTGTGTATAATAAGATGAGTGAATTCATCAAAACATACACTATTAGGCAAAAAACTTCCAATTGGATCACAAAATCCCTTTTCTTTGTCATTTTCTTAAAAAAATATAAAACATCTTTAATCATTTAGATTTTTTATTCAAAATGGTTATCAGAAGTTATTCAAAATCAATATTTAATGTTATTCATGTAACTTACCAACTATTAGGTAATATTTGAAGTTAGACTTATTTTTACTCCATTTTACACAGCTTTTTATCTTTGAAGTAACATTTCTTGTTGTATATAAATGTCCTTTGACAATCTCAAATGCATTCTCTGAAGGATTATTCTGAATATATAATTGATTAGATGAATTTACAGTCCAATATAACCGCTTCTCATGAGATTCAAAGTAATAGTAATTTAAACCACGCCTGGAGAACTTACAAAAAACTAAAAAAATATAAAGTTTTATAAATTTTTTAACATATACACACATACTTTAATATTTGAATATGAATACATATTTACATGCAAATGTTAGGGATATTACTAAATAATTTATCATCAGATATTTCTAAAAATCACACTTGTTGAAATCATTCAGCAAAATAAATGGTTGCATGTGTGTTTACCATAAAAAACAGTTATGTCTCAACTTACCCAGATTTATCTCACAAAACAAAAAAACAATGATTTTGAATAAAACCTAAAAGAAATTATGTTATAATAAAACACCAACAAAATTAATGAAGCTAGTCAAATTAAATCATTTTAAATATTTACATTGTTACAAAAATATAATTTTAAAAATATAAATGCCAACTTCTATTAGAGCAAAGATTTGTACTTTGTACAGACAAACCTACCTCTACTACCCTACAGGTGTAGTTTTTATAAAAGTTTAGGATATTTTAAAAAGTTTTGACAAGTAATGATATATTGAAAACATAGATCATAATGGATTTATATTAAACAATTGTTTTGTTTTGAATGTTTTAACTTTGAAAATTTGAAAATTTCAGTTTTGAGCATTATAGAAATCATTCAAGGGTTTCTATGGGTTTTTATTATTTTTAAGAGAAGTCCTAAGTTTAACTTACGTTATTAAATAAGGATGATATTTTTCTACCTTGAAATACCGAAATAAACAAGGCTGCAGGAAAAGATGTTATAAAATTGTTTGATATGAAAAAAAGATCAACAAAAAAAATCCGTGTTGCCGTAGCAGAAAAAAAAAATTAATTTAAGCTTGGTTTCCAATAGTTGTAGAAATATCGTACAACATTGGTGCAATATTCGTTTGATTTGTTGTGCGGTAAACAAACAAAAAATGGCTGTCATAAAAAAAAATTTCACTCTATATTATCGACTTTTTGTTACACTTTTAATTTTAAGACGTCGAGAAAGCTTAAAGAAAAGAAAGCGTATGTTTGGGTCAGAGAACTATTTAAAAATCGCGTTCAGCAAGGTGCGTTTAGTTCTTTGGTGCAAGAAATGATGCTATTTGATAGGGAATTTTTTTATCGGTAC
Organism: Hydra viridissima; assembly: GCF_058129835.1. NCBI lineage: Eukaryota > Metazoa > Cnidaria > Hydrozoa > Anthoathecata > Hydridae > Hydra > Hydra viridissima. Next base: position 8,571,808 of record NW_028324300.1, read on the forward strand.
TTAAGAATGTCTCCTGACAGACTTGAACACCTTTTGTCATTAATCGGATCTTCATTAACGAAAAAGTATTGCTCCAGTAGAGAGTCTATATGTCCTTCGCAAAGATTAATTATTACAATTCGATACCTGGCTACAGGAGAATCACAACAAACTCAGTCCTTTTTTTTTCGAGTTGGCAGAGCTACAGTTTGTAATATAATCGAATAAACTTGTTGTGCTATATGGGAAGTTCTCAAAAAAATATTTCTAAGAGCCCCAAATGACATAAAAGAATGGCAAAACATCATTAAAGAGTTTAATCAGAATTGGAACTTTCCACAATGCATAGGATCTATTGATGGAAAACATGTACGCATTGAGGCTCCTGCAAAATCAGGTTCTTCTTTTTACAACTACAAAGAATTTTACAGAATGTGTAGTTTTTCAAATCAGTTGGTTTAACAAAATAATAAGCTAGAATTTAATATTTACAATTTTTTTTTCACATTAATAGGTTTAAACAGAGAGGCTCGATTGTTTCATCTTTATCTGAAAACTCTAATTTGAGAAGAAGTGCTTGTATTTGAACTTTAGCCGAGGCTTTGGAATAGTTGTTTAATCGCTTTAGCTGTGGAATTAATGGTTTTATAAATAATCTTCATCCTGCTCTTCTTCAGTCGGATTTTCAATATTGGAGTTAATCATTTCTAATGTTTTCACTAAAGTTTTGTCAAGTAAATCATCAGAATCTAATTTTTTTCTTTTTCTTTTCGTTATGTTATTAGTATGAATTGTCAATTCACTTAATAATCGTTTTTTTTCAGTCACATCTTCAGATAAATGATTATTTAGCTCCTTGTTCAATGGATGATGAGTATTTTCAACTTGCTCACAAACCACCTCAACGTTTTCCTCCAAAGTCTTTGTTTCTAATCTGGAATCAAAGGTTGAATAAATATTCGATGTTGTTTCACGATGTTCTATAAAAGTATTCAGCCATAACTACTTCGAATGCTGTTATACTTTTCTTCCGCTTGATTAGCAGAGAAGTTTGACAGACGACCAATTTCCTCCCATGCATTTTTTATTTTCCATTTGTCTTTAAATTCCTTATCAAACTTGTCATAAAATCTGAATTAGAGATTTTTTCTAACACACAAGATGGAGCCGTCGCCATGCTTTTATATTATGGTGTTGTGAATAACGTCTTCAAGATGCAATTAGCGTGTGTGTAGGTGTTCATGTATGTAGGTGCTAATGTGTGTAGGTATTAATGTATGTAGTTGTTAATGCATGTATAGCCTTAATGTATTCAATGTGTTAAAATAAGACGGTTGTACTACTGTGTAAAAGGGGAGCGGAGTATGTAAATTGTATGATTCGCAGATGGGAAAAAAATTGTCATGTTCATAAAGAAAGTAAAGCCCATGGTGGAACATAATAGATTTGATGATACCCAAACGCGGAAACGTCAGAAAGATTCAAAGTGAAACAACTGTTGGGGTGGAAAAAAATTATTGCTACTTTTTCGAATAAATATCATTAAGCTAATACACTGGGAAGCTGAGCGGTTCATTTTTTTCAAGTATTATGTTTTAATTTAAAACAACTGTTACATTTCTTCAAACATCACTTTTAAAGGACTTTAATATAATGGGCTCAAAATTGTTTTTTTATTTGTGAGTAAATGGATATGATGTGAAGGCTTCCATTCTACGTCAGCAGAGGCAAAAGCATAGTTTAATACACTACTTTTGCTGTGTTTGTGGTTAGAATAGATATTTTAATTAGAAATTTATGTCTATTAGTTTTCTTATAAAACAAGTCAGTTTTTTGAAAAAGTAAGTCGCTATCAAGTAGGGGAGACCGAGGCTAGTTGGCTACAGGGTAAGTTGACACACTGCATTTAAATTTAGAATTTTCCACCAGAAATTTCCAAAATTCACATGGAACCTTCCTACTTAACTAATTCATCTTTCAGGGTAGTATCAAGGCTGTAAGCGCATGCGCATAGAAATTATAGCAACTTTGGTGTTTTTTACTGATTTTGTAACTCTTGTAACTATATTACTTTTTCAATTTTAAAAAGCAATAGCATTAGCTTCAAGTAAACTTGAATAGATGTAAGTATTGTATAGTTCACTCTAATCAGTCACATTTTGTGTTTCTCAATATATCGCATTTTTAGGGATTTATAAGCCATTTTGTGAGCAAAAAGCTTTTGGGGTTAGTAGGCACAATGATCGCGGGGATGGATTTATCATTTCAGTAGATCTGTAGTGTTATTAAACACTACACATCTACAGACATGAGAAGTTACTAAAAAAAAGTAGACAGGCCTGTAAATTTTAATGTTACAAAAAATGCTGATGATGCTATTTTTTCAGAAGAAAAGTCTATTCGATCGACTTAAGGGCAATAAAAGTTAATGTCAAAAAATATTGTTGGGTAAAAATTATCAAGAGTTTTTATAAAAAAGATGCGCTTGAAATAGATGCTTAATGTTGCTAAACTTGTCTCTTTTTATATGGTGTGCCAATTTACCTTAAGAGTATAGGCAACTTACCCCAAGCCGGGGTAAGTTGGCATATATTTTTTTCTTTTTTGGAGACCTTTTTTGGGACACCAATTATTTTTTTTTATAATGTTTGACTCTTGAACATGCTTGTCAAATTCATATTCTTTTAAACTGCAGTTTGATATCCTCAAAAAAGTTCACCCTGAAATGCACAGAGCTCAAAAACTAAAACTATAGCCAACTATTCCCGGTCTCCCCTACATTACCGAGGTATTTGTAACTTGCAACCAAATTTGCAACACTAAAATGAAAGTTAATAGCAGTTAGTTGACTATTTTTAAATGTACAAGATTGGTAAATTGTGTATGAACAACATAAGCAATAATAAACCTAAGATTGAAAACTTTGAATTCGTTGCAAAAATTTCAATATGAAAAAAAATTTTTCCATATTGAAATTTTTGGAAAAATGACTTATAGTCTTAAATCCCTTTTAGAAGTTTGTAAGCACAGCAATGACCATATGTCCACTGCCTACTTCTCTTGTACAATTATCAGTTAGAAGAGTAGCACAAGTTAATTTTTTTTTTGATTCAGGAGTTCTGCTTAAATTCTCCGCTGTGATAGCATGTTGATCTTTAAAAGATATAAAGGCCCTTCCTCCTACTTTTTTTTTTTTAATCCTCTTGTGGAGAAAAATGACAATTTATCAACAAGAAAAAGGTAAATAAATGCATATTATCATTAATGCTTAACCTTGCTATAATAATAGATCATGAATTTTTTTTTTTTTTTAGTTCAACAAACTTGAAAATAAATTTTTATCAACCTGTCAAACTTTTAACATTTTAAAACTATGTTTTAGGTCCTATTACTCGTTTTGCATAATATATAACAAACTAAAGGATAAAATTTATGAAATCTTACCATTACAAAGTTATTAAATAGCGCAATCACACCTTTTGGTATTGAAAATACTTCGTTTTTAATCCTTTCAGCTCTGATCAAGACCTATGAATGCTTAGCCAAAAAAAGGTCTTTTTCAATCTTGTACTCAATGAATAACATTGATCGTTTTCAGTCATGTGTTCAATAAATAACATAGATCATTTTTAGTCATGTGTTCAATAAATAGAGAGATATTTAAAATTTCGTTTGTTATTGCAATCAAAAGAAAAGACGCTGTAGGATAGTTAACAAATACATATACTAATCAACGAAATAAAAGTCTTGAGTAAAATAAGCATATGTTTTTTTTGAAAGTCAAGATAAGAAAGAAAAAAGATTATTCATTATTTAGAAGATCGTGGAGTGGAGAAATCGTTGTTACAAAACAAGTTATCAAGAGTATTTAAATTAGTTATTTGCACTAACAGATATCGCATCATGATAGGTTGCAGGATGATGAAAGATATTTTACTAAAATTAAGTTTTATACATCAAGCAAAAATTTTAAATTCTTTCTTTTATCATTACTTTGTAGCAACACAAACTATGACCACGTGAGATATGGCAAAAAGTTAACTTTCGTTTGATTATCGACGCAAAACTTTTCGTTTGATTTCGTTTGATTATCGAAAATTTTGATGCAAGAATAAAAAGATTTCGAATAATTAAACATGTTGCCTCATCTTTGTGTTGTTTTGACGTCATCTTAGCGTTTTTTTAGTGTCATCTTGGTATCATTATTTGTTAGTTTCTACAGATAATTACAGCATAAGGCATTCTGGTAAGCTGCTCAAAATTATCTAACATTCACTCTATCATTCCACTCTCTTTTGCTTCGAATATTTCCGAAAAAGGTTTCTAAACAATCTTGGTTGAAACAAGGCAAGCTTTATGAAACGCTTTGGAGATAAGCTCCTAAAATAATGTCAGCATACTGTTTACTGTATTACTTAACCTCCAATAAGTTACTATCCAAGTTTGAATTTCTTTCAACTGTGGTATGTTTTTTCCATTTATTGTTATTACACAGTGGTCAGGTTTATCAGCAAAAATTTTTAGTGAATTCATCAGATTAATAAGTGTTTCAATTTTATCGACAAATTGAACAATCGGTGTTAAAGTTGACGGTAATATATTTGCTGTAACAAGGACAACGTTGCCCCATCATGGTGGCTAAAAATTTGTGTGATTAACTCTTTTTATTACTAATGCTCTAGGATTAAGATGTCTGTCGATCAATTTTGGTAAAAGACAGCCAGGATTAACTTTGTCTATGTCATAAAGTGTCCAAATGTGACGTAATGATGCTTATTACCATCAATATCAATTTAAGGTCGCATTAGATTATTGGGGTTATTTTTAATCAGGTGGGGGGGGGGGGGGAACAAAGATTATATTTTTGAATGGTTGATGTTAACTATACGGTTTGTTTTTTGAAAAACCAAGGATTTTAGAATGCATAAGTAATGAAACACAATTTGGCATGGAATAAATAAGCGTCTGGCACAAATTCTGGATTTGTACCTTGGGAGTCATATGTTAATGGATTCAATCAGGTTTTTTTTTGTATACAGTCACAATTTGTTAACCAAGTTTTTATGATAATAAATAGATTTTTGAGAGGATTTAGGTCTAACGAGTTCCCTTGCCACTCTAAATTTTCAATGTTATTGGTTGTAATATTTTGAGTAACTTTCTTTGAGGTGATATCATTCCTCGGCAATAACAGTATAAAATGTGTGTCCAAAAAACTTGCCTGAATTTCTGGAGTATTTTGAAAAGTCCACAAGAAGAACTGGTAAGCAAGTTATATGAACCAAACTGATACAAGGATAGGTAAATGCATTAAGAAAGTTGATATTAGCTCGTAAAGGCCTTGCTTAGTTAGCTCGCCTTCGAATCGGAAGAATCAGAACTAATGGCCTTCTTGAAGACAATAAATATTGAAATAAATAAAGGACTTATTTTGGCTTAATATGTAACACTAAGATAAGGCAGTAATGACTTTTTTAAATTTCCACGGATTTTTATTGAACGACCGTCGACTTGAGAAAGAATCAAAAAACAAGTTACCAAAAACCGAATATAAAACTGATAGAGTATAAAAAGACGTAAAAATTAAGGGAATTGCAAAAGTTCACCTGATCCCAATACTTTTGAGGAACTCTCTTTGAGAAATAAACATAGGGTTAAATTTTTTAAAGTTTACCAAAGAACTGTTACATACATAATACTACGCATAAATCTAAGCACAAATCTTCCAAAAAAATTCCACTTTGCCACGTTCAGGCTTTTATAAAGTAATATTCAAAGGGAATATTCAAGTGGGCACCTAAAAAGATTTTTTGATATTTTCTGAAGAAACAAGCGATAGATATAACCACTGGTGACAAAAGTTTGGCACAATCTTTGATAAGCTAAAACTTATTGAATTTTTAGTTATCCAGTCTTAATTTTTTAGTAATTTTGTTTATAAAGTGTTACTTATCTTTTACTGAACGTTTTGTTTACTTAGATTAATTAATAAAAAAGTTATGCAAAAATGAAGTCGACTACATTAATTGAACAAGTGTACAACTATTGTAATTTGCATCTTAACGCTAAAACGAAGAGCACCGTAGAGTATTTTGTTGCCTCTAATCACCCCGAAAGAACCATTAAACGTTATATGGCAAAGTGGAAGAACAATGAGCCAAAGTCTCGTAAGCCTGGATCAGGCAGAAAACCAAAATTTATGACTGCTGGGAACATCAATCGTCTGAAAGGTCTTTTGAACAACCGGTCTGGAACTTCAACAAGAAAAATTGCAAATAAATTCAAATGTGATCATTCCTACATTGTAAAAACAATAAAAAACAAAACAAACATTTTTTATTTTAAGAAAAAACAAATCCCTGATCGCACTGAGAAACAGTTAAAGCAGTTGCAACTGAAGTGTGGAAGAAGTGTGAAATTCAGAAACCGCGACTTTGTCATTGACGATGAGTCTTATTTTACATTTAAACATACAAATAAAAATTCGAATGTTGGATTTTACTCAGATGACACAAAAAATGCACCAAAAAATGTAAAATATAAGCGCAAAAGCAAATTTGAAAAAAAAATTCTTGTGTGGATTATCATATCCCCTCGTGGAATCTCGAAACCATTTATTGTTCCTGCGAGACTGGCAATTAACCAAACAGTGTACAAAAATGATTGCATCATCAAACGATTGATTCCTTTTATCAACAAACATCACAGTGATGGTAATTATGTATTCTGGCCTGACTTGGCCTCTTCATATTATGCTAGAAGTGTGACCAATTACCTCGATGAGAAAAATATCCATTATGTAACAAAATTTGATAATCCAGCATGTGTCCCAGAATTACGACCAATTGAAGATTTCTGGTCAATCCTTAAAGGCTACGTGTATGAAAACAATTGGGAAGCTGAAAGTGAAGATCAGCTGCAAAAAAAAATCCATTCTTGTTTAAAAAAAATTAATAAAAATCTTGTACAAGGCATGTGTGAACATGTACACAAAAAAGTTGATGCCGTACGTCGTAATGGCGAGAAATCATTATTGCAGTCCTGAAAATAAAAAACTAATATGTTGTTTAATATTCTGTACAATATTTTTTGATCATTAAACTTTTATTGTACTATTACTGTCTGTGTTTATTTTGTGCCAAACTTTTGTCACCAGGGGTTATAAGACTTTTTCATGTCATAGATCGCTTTTGTTAAGAAATTCAGAGAGAAAAAAAGAAAAAATTGGCTCAAACAAATTTAAAGTTATGAGTAGCAGAGTATTAATATTTCTCGCAACGGTCGAAAATTATTTGCCAAATTTTTTTCACTGGCTGATGATAGAAGTTCACGTATTGCATCAAAATATATTGTTTTAGATAAAAAGCCGCCAAAAACACTTCATAATCACTAGTCATTATGAAAACAGAAAAATGTCTTTGGAAATGCTAAAACTAGAAAGAACGTTAGAAGAATCCGATGAAAATTACATATTACACCTGCTGCAATATTTGGTTCCCAACGTGGATCAAATATTTCGGCTGATTCTCAGTATTGTATCACTAACTGTACTGGAGAAAGGTCATTTTTATGACTCAATAATATAAAAATAAATTGAGAAGCACAATTATCCAGAAAAAGGTAGCCTTCATTGAGCCTATTATGTATGGGAAACGAGGCATTCAGAAAAGTAAATTTGGAGCTTTTAGAAGATTTCTGTGTGGAAAAATATAAAAAAATTTTTTTTTTTGTTTATGATGTATATTTGACCTGAAATGGATTGAATCAATTCTTAATATTTGTAAAATCTTCTTTTATGAATAAAAAAATACATAAAATTTTATTTTAAAATTATACGGAATTTGATATTCATTTTTTTAAATTAGGATTTTCTTGAATTAAGGTCGTTTTGGCCTAGTTTAAATATGAATTATATAATATTTAATTTATTTGAATTAAATTTGGTTTTATGCAGTAACTTAAATCAATTTTAGGTAAAAAAAAGTTTTTTATTTATGTATTTGTGGTTAAATGATATTTATCATACTAGTTTTATTGTATTTCATTAATTGTTAATCTTATTGCCATATTACAACAATATTGAGTATGTTATTCATCAATGATTTAATATTACTATTCATGCCATATTTTAAAAAATAAAGGTTAATTAATGGTTAAACTACAGTAAATAAATAACAGTAATAATTTCAATACAAATTTTATAATTTTAATATAGTTTAGTTAAAATATAATTTTGATATAAATTTATTTAATATAAATTTATTTAATATAAATTTATTTAAACTAAAATATAGTTTTAATATAAATTAAAAAATAATTCTTATCAAGATATTCCACTTAACATATTTAAGATATGTTGAATATATCGTAATAAGAATATATTTTTCTATTTTTCTGGGTGATTAAAAAAAAAAAAGTAGAGAAGGGCCTCATAAGTTAAATAACCTAACGCCTCTCTTTATCTTAAATCCGGGCATCTCTTGGCGTTGGTTTGAAAAGGTTCAAACTGATCCGCGAATAGTTTTATGTAAATCAATGTTAAAAATTGTTATGTTCCTACCATCAAAAAAATTATTAAAACCCGTCGAAAATATTTTTTACTAATGATTACATAAGCATTTGCTATAAGTATTACTATTTTTTATTAAAAAATGTTTCACTCTTCATAGAAAAATGAATACCCCCAAAATGCAGTTAAAACCTTTTCATAGTGAAATAATCATATTCTCACAATGACAAAGTTCTAACTGCTGTTTAACGGTAGTTAGAAACATGTTAGTTACTTTGAAATTTTGTGACTGAAGCAGTTAGTTACTTTAAATTTTGTAACTTAAACAATAATATGATATTTTTGTAAATTAGATTATTGTTTCAGTCACAAAACAAGGTTACAACATTTTGTTTACTCATTTTTTTTTTTTTTTTTTTTTGTACTACATTTTTTGGTACATTTTAAAACCATTACATTAAGTACAACTCTTAAAAGTTTTTCATATTTATTTTATAGGCGAAGTACAACTCGATAGTAAACTCTGTCCTCGAGAGGCATAAACGGAAAAGTAGCTTTAATATCTTTTTTTTTTTAAGTCTGCAAGTTCCTTTGTACAACTTTGAATCTTTGGTTTTACATTCAAACCAGTGGAAGTTGATGGACTTGTTGCTGCATTCTTTTTATTAGGTTTTTCATTGAACTTGACATTCGCACAGTTCATAGGTCCATTGCGATCATGGCTAGATTTAAAATGTATAATGTGAGATGTTTAAGTAAATATTAGAACAGCAACGTTAGAAAAAGGAACTGACTTGTAATTAAACAGCTTTGCTGTTACTACTGAAGTCATGTGGTTTCATTTGAATGATACGACAAAGATTTTTTCTGTTAACTCAAACCCTTGAAGTCATGTGGTTTCATTTGAATGATACAACAAGGATTCTTTCTGTTGACTTGTTTTAACACCCTTATCATTCCAATCGGACTATAAAAATTAGTTTTCCTCATGAGCTTTTTAATTTCGCTATGGGCATGATCCACCTCTTGGACGCATGAATAACCTGAAGGGAATATTTCATAGTGATTGAGTTAATGTTAGGATTATCTCTTAAAAAATGTAGCACAGCATTTGATACTGTACTATTCCGATTTTGAGGAACGCAGAAGTTAGACCAAATAATTAAGTCACTTACGTCGTTTTCCTCTGCCATATCACTCAAAATTTTGCAAAAGGCACTGGCAAGATCATTGCCGCTTCTTGTCGCCATTGATTCAGTTCATAATACACAGTACACTTTTTTGGTTGTTGAAAAATAAGCTGTCAAGTTATACACGCTTAGCTTTCTCAGATAAAAAAGGAAACTAATTTCTGCATGCGGAGTCAAAATAACATTTTGAAGGTCAAAAAGTAAAACCGGAACATTTTTATTTATTTTTTCTTTAGCACGTATATCTCTCATTTCTTTTTTAAAAGCTTGATGTCTTACAAAGTCTTCTCTCAATTTTTCAGACAGTATCAGTTTTTTCAGTAACTTTAAACTTCTCACAAAGGTCCCATCTATCCTTTTTGGGAATGTGAAAATCAAGATTGAATTCGGTGGAGAAAATATGGTATAAAATAGATTTTTTTACTGGCTCAGCATTTGCGTTTATACATTTCTCTTTGTAAAGATGATACATTTTTGAAATATTAAGGTGTGACTCAAGGTATTCTCTATTGGTTCTTACACGACAATGTGACTCAATTGTTGGAAAAGGTTTTATGTGATTCCTAGCTGAGTTGGTGTACGTTTTGGTGCACTGTGCGGTGTACGTTTGCCTTTCATGATTTTACCTCGTCCCAGCAACACAAGACGTCAGGGGGACGTCCTCTTGACGTCCTATAATGGTCGGTAGGTCAAATGACCAAAGCGCAACTTAAATGTGACAGTCAAAAGTCTGACCTTACTGCGACGTCAGTATCTGACCTCAAAAAGACGTTCCTTAGACTTCTGACGCTGGCTATTCTATATAGAATTTTTTTTAAACAGAATTTGCTATGCGACTCAATTAAGCCGCATATATATTACCTAAAGGTAATATAAAGCAAATCTTTAAAGATTTTAATTTAATTTTAATTATTACTTTTAAAAGGGCTTTATCAAAGATCAATCTATCCTAGGTTTATAAGGTTAGTTTGTGTGTTTGTGATTTTTGTTCGGATTCCGTTACTCAGATTTGTAGTAAATGTTTAGTTCCTTACCACAAGTAAGGAAGAAACCTCTTTTGATTTTTTTAAAAATCGATATAATTATATTGATTTTTAAAAAATCAAGGGAGGTTTCTTCTTTGGCAAAGAAGAATTGTAAATGTTTAGTTTAATTTTGTTGTTTAGTTCCAATAAAAGTTTAGTTCCGTACTTGTGCAAAGACTTTGCACAAGTAATTCCTTACTTAAGGAACTGAACATTAATTGGAACTTAACAACTAAACTAAACATTTATAATGAGGAAATACCTTCTTGGAGAATTTGTTTTTATTGCTCTTTTGATTTTTAGTTTTAAAGAATGGCATAGTTTTAAAAATAAGATAAAAATACCATCTCTACCACATTCATCAGTTAAAAGAAGGAACAGCCATAAAGGTAAAAATAAACATTACTTTTCTTTCAACTTACTGCATACAGTTCTGCTTACAAATTCTTTTCAAAAAATGCATATAGATGCAATTTTTGAGAAGAATTTTTCTTAAATGTATATCATTATTCATATTTTTTTAAAAATGTATTTATGACATCACAAAAAAGTTACTAACCAAATGCAAGGATGCAACGTGTATTACTTTGTTGATGCTATGTTTACTTATTTTATATATCAGATAATCCCCATACTTGTGAGAATTTTAATTTTACTTTCACAGATAATTGTAACTCACCTCCAAATAATAAAGAAGGTAAATGTTTTGTTTTTTTTACTTTTAAAATGTAGTACAGGATGACTGATACAAGTTACTATTTTAATAAGCAGTACTATTTTTAAAAATTATAATAAATATTTGTTCCAAAAAAGCCTTTATAAATTAAGTTTTCAGCAGAGTTTTAATCAAGGAAGTATCAAATAAAAAACAACAAATGTTTACACTTTAATAAGTTTAATTACCATACAGTTTACAAGGGAATATTTTTGTAGGAAGCAGTTTTAGAAAAGAATTGAATTATCGAAAAATTTTAAATCATGCTAAGTTATGTGTTTGGTGCATTTTCATGTATTTGGCCTGGTTAATTACTTTCTTTAGTTTTAGAACCTAAAGTGTCTGGTCATAAAAGTTATGTTACAACGCCACCTCCACCACATTTATCAGATAAAAGTAAAACTAGCAGAAAAGGTAAAGAAACAAAACTTTTTATTTTAACTTATTTAAATTTCTGCTGTAATCTACAGGATATTTATATCATTTCATTGGTATATTGGAGTAATGATAAGTAATATGTAAATACTAATAAGAATATCTTTTTAAATTTTTAGTTCCAGATATCGATTATTTTTTATTATTTTTTACAATTAACAGTTTATGGTAATAAATTCCTTTAATAATAAACAAAAGTCATTAATGATATATTTACTGATAGAGTTCAACACTCCTAAATCCAGTTCCCCAGATATAAGCAAAAGGAAGTTGATAGTGGAGGATCCTAAATACAGTTCCCCAAATAAAAAGAAAAGGAAGTTGGTATTAGAGGACGCTTTATTTTGCTAATGCTAATTCGTAGATCACATCAATTACGTATGTATTGCGTAGAGCAGATTTTATTAGTAGACTTTCCATCTTTGATTATTTCTAAATATGTTGTTTAAACTTGTTTTATGCTAGTTTTTGTGCTAAAATTTTTTTTCATATAACAATTTTGATAACTTTGGAAATACATCTTGAATCTTTTGAGCCCAAGATAAGTAATATTATATAAAGTTGAATTTAAAAATCCATGTCATCAAATATTTTTAGCATCACCAGTGTATTTCAGTAGTAGAAGTAGCCCTAAACTGTTGTCTCCTGTAAGGAATCAGGTCCTTTCGAATAATAATACAGATACTATGAGTATATCTGTTGCATCATTTCAAAGTAAGTATATTTTTTGTTTAGATCTTTTTTTCTAATGAAGTTTCTCTTAATATGTGAAATGGTTGACATTAATCAACATGGATACTATTGAACAATAATAATTTGGAATCTCAAAGTAGGCTAAACAAATTATTATATTTAAGAATTCTAATCAAAAGTTTTTTAAACTTTATGGTTTTAAAAGAAATGATTAAGTCACTTGGTCAGCAATATGAAAAGGATGATTCACTTTTCTTTATTGAACAATTTACTGAAATCAAAAAATTTAAAGAGTTCGATGAAACTCTCTGTGAAAATGATAAAAAAATGTGTTTTGTGAGTTTCAATTTTGTTTCAGAAAATCATTTTTATTGCTTTTCATTTAAATACTATATCCACAGTTTAGGTGGCAATTTGAAAATTGTCTTTTTTTAAAAATCCTAGAGCAACTAAGTAATTAGAACTGTTCATGACCTGAGTACTTATTTATTCTAACTCCATTTTAAAATGTTAAAAGAATGTTTCGAAGTTAATATCTAAAAGAAAAAATAAAATAGTTTTTTAAACTTTTTTTTTTTTTTTTTTTGCTTATAAATAATATTTTAAATAGTTTTTTTGCTTATAAATATTTAGTAAATTTGTATTTATTTTCAAATAACATTTTAAATAGTTCTTATTAAAGTTTAAAATGTATTGCTATCTTAAGAAGGTCATTTATTATTTTCTTCTAACATTTAAAAATAAAGTTAGAATAAATAAGCACTCGGGTTGTGTGTTATTTGCAGATAAATTTATAAACACTAAGAAACTTCTACTTTGTTTTTGTTTAGCTTAGTCGCTTTGAAAACTGTGGGGGAGCAACATGCCATGAATATGATAGTAATATTATGAAAAAGTAAGTTGGTTACAGATATCTTATTTTTGATTTTTTTTATATATTTAAAAAACATGGTTTTTGCCATATAGAAATGATTGATAATTATTATTGTGTTACCATATAATATTACCATGGCCTCCACAAGAATCATTAATTGTACATTTGGTCTAGGGAAATTTATAAAAGAAAATATTAAACTTTTTTTTTTTGGGCCCCGGAAATCTCCCCCATTTGTGATGATTGTTTTTTTAAGTTCATTTGTTTGAGGTGGTAAATCACATGTGTTACTTTTGAGGGTTATGTCAAATGGCATCCTGAGCGAATACAACTTGAATGGGAAGTTGAATAAGCTGTTTTTTTTGAAAAACAAATACAATTAAGTTAATAGTTGGTAAGTTATTTATATTTATGTCAAATTAGATTATTTATTACTAAGTTAAATTATTATTACAAATTAGAGAAAAAATGCACAACACTTTTTTAGATTAATTTTAAAATATGGAAAATAATGGATTGTTAAAATTTGAGGCAGCAGACATAGGTATATAAATAGATAGATATATTTTTAATTAGCCATTTTACAATAAATAATATTTCTTTTTAATTTTAGAAAAAATAATATTAGTTACAATTAGAAAATATACAGGGTGTCCGATTTAAGATCATATATAAAATGGTCGTAGGAGACAATCACTCATATACCTAATAGCTGCATAATGGCATTTTAGTTTGTCTAAATTTGATTCCAAATGGCGAGCTTTGTGGCTAAAGCCTAGACTTATAACAAACTTGGAAAATAATACTTTATGCCAACTAGCTTTAAGATTAATAAAAACAAGTTGGAAAATTAAAATTTTAAAAAAAAAAGTTTAATTTTTTTCTTCTTTTTCTAGCGACTGTTGTAAAGTCGAAAAAATATACAGAAAATGATGTCGAAAATAGTATTGGTGTCACTTTGAAACACGCTCCTTTGCGAAAAGGTGGTATGAAAAAACTACGATATGAAAACAATTAAAGATCAAGAAATGAACCTTTATGTTCTTTTATAATAAAGATTTTTTTGTTTAAATAGATTTTTTATCTTTATTCTTGTCTTTAATTTCCCTGAAATTGGATCTTTCTAACATAAAATAATCACTCCATGCAATGCAAGTATAAAATTTTTTTACAACATATTTAGGCCTTAGAGAAAGCAGTTTGTTTGCTTCTTTTAAATAAAAATAATATTGCTGTTTAAGTTATTTTTTCACATCTACATCCAGACGGTCGGTTTATAGTCACAAACGTGACATCATTACGACGTCTTTAATTGCCGTCAAGCGGGATTACACTTTGCGACTATAAATGGACCGTCAGAGTTGGACGTCCTCACGACGTCCTTCTGACGTTCGTGTGTTTGCTGGGGTAGATCTTGTGCAGGAGTATTTGTTTTAATATCTTTGGTGTTGTGAGCTGTGTAAAATAGCTTTTGTGAAATTGACAGTGTAGTTAGGTAAAATGTTTTGCAAACACGGACTTTTTCTCCTTTTACATGAAAAAAATATCTATAGGCGTAATTCCTTTTTGAAAAAACTTGTTTTTCAGCGTTTTCCTCGTGGTTTCTCTTTTAATTACGCAGCCTGGTTTTTATTACTGCTACAAAAACGTTTTATCACAAGTTGTTTAAATTTTAATATTACTGATATTTTTGATTTAACAAGTTAAAATAAGTTACTTTGTAAGATCAACGTTCCAAAGTGCACACATATCGACTAACCGTTGAAAAAATGAAGAAGTATTGACATATTTTTTGGGGTAGGCACTGCAAAATATAATTAGATCGACTTACCGTATGGGAATGGCGCGGCAAATTGTACTTACATACTGCAAATTGTACTGCGGTAAGTTTGTAATTTTATTAATGCAAAAATATCATCACTTTAAGATAAAAAGATAATTTTAGCTCATAAATCCCCTTTTGTTTTGAATTATAATAGTTATTTCTATGCTAATCGAAACCAGTATTTTGTTTCGCAATGTGACAGGTGTCAATATGAGTAACGTTATAAAAAAGATTTTTTTTAAATTTTCAAATAATAGCTTTAATGGTATTTTATTCTACATCGGTGTCAAATTTGAACACTTTTTGTTGATTTTCAGACCTATTTTTTATATGATTTTTGATGGGTATAAAATTCTCTATTATAATAATTAGTTAATAAAAACCAGGAAGAGATTATGAAGTTATTGTTAGTTAGAACCTTGTCAAACTAAATATTAGTTAAATAAAGTTGAAGATAGAACTTTGGCACTAGCAGTTTGCTTGTTTTGCGCTATATCGTTGTAAATTTCAGTTTATTTTGTTCGTCATGATTTAAATAGTCAAATAAAATGATAAAGTCAATTCTGGCAAAAATGTTAGTTAGAACCTTGTCAAACCAACGCGACGATTTGTTGCCAAAAAAAAAAGGTGTTACCATTGTAAAACCCTGACTTAAGTTGTAAAGAACAATTATGTGAGAACTTAAATTGCCCGTTAATAGGTAGAAAGCCAATAATATAAACAGGTTTTCTTTAACATGATTAAGAATGCTCTGAAAAGAATTAAAATTGATACCCTTATCCTGATGGATTCCATTTATATAGTCAAGTTAAGAATCTTTACGCTATGCAAGAAGGCACAAGAATGTTTTGATAAATTGCGTAAAGGAAATAAAGAATATTGACAAATAAGAATTTAACATAATTTTTCCGTTTATTGATCCGCATGATTTAGTATGCACTTTAGCTGTGACAGAAAAGTTTCAATTAAGGAATGTTAATAAACTTTAATAAGTTACGACTGAAAGCTTTCCATTGGTCAATGATGATATCATATGATGTAATGGATAAAAATAGTAAATATTGCACCAACATTTCTCATCTATCACTATATATAAGGAACGAGAACTCAGTGCTCTCTAATACAACAGCAAGAAACAAGGTTTCAATCAACATCAATTTATTGTTGATAAAGCTAATACGTTGCTTTCTAGCTATTGTATATAGTTTACTTAAATTTATTGCTAACTTGTATTACTAAAAACTATATTTTGATATTAGTTCTCAAAAAACTCGGTGGATTCTGCTGCTGTTCTTGATTTCGTGACTCTAAAAGCTAGCTACTTCACACATCAAAGGGATAAAAAAAAACTGACAAATTCATTGCCTAATATCTGTTGTTGTTTAATAGACAGTTTTTATTGGTAACTTGCGGTTTTGTATCTAAGTTTTTCCAGGTCTCTTTGGACCTGGTTTTCTATAGAGGAGTTTTATCTCATTACGGATAGCTGCTGTCTTTGCTTTAACAAAACAAAGCCAAAATGGACTCAAGTCGAAAATACTACAAACAATCCTTCTCTATGCTGTCAGCTTCACACAGTGACTCCTGCTTTGAAAGAGAGTCAAGGAGTTTTCAACAGCAATTTTTACAATCTCTTAATAGAGGTTGGTGTTTCAAAAATGACAAATTGCATTCCCTTGGAACTAAAAGTGAGAGTCAATATAATGCCTTGGATGGACGATTTAAACAAAGTAGTACCAATAGGATTTTTGCAATTACTCAAAATCAGAGAACAAACAGCATTGATCAATCTTACAAGCGATTTAAGCAGAGAAGAGTTAAAGAGTGTAAAAAAAATAATCATAGATCTAAAGAGCTTGGTACCTTATTTGCTGGAAGAGCAATTTATATTAAGCTTTTTAACAGAGTTGATAGAAAAAAGTTTACTTGTTCCCGACAATTTTCAAAAAAATTTAATTCAGCTAGATTCAGAAGCAATGAATCTATTGGAAACTCTTGATTTGGAAAATTTTACATGTGATACAGGTGAATGTTGTTTTTGCATTTTTTTTTGTTGTAAATTCCAGTATTTGTCTACATTTTAAAATCATATTTGCCTATTTATGTCTAAATTTATTGTGTACCATTTTAATTTAGTTATTTAAGTTAAAATGGATTTTATCTTTTAGATACCTCTTTGACAAGAGTTTATACTGTTGGCGATGAAAATAAAAGTAATGGGCCTTTTAATTCAAATGCTTCACTACATTTAAACTCTGAAATTCAGGATTTTGCAGATTTTCTACTTGAGGATTTTGTAGATCCGGCAGATGACAAGAGAGTTATTAATACTGTTGAAGATATTCTCTGTGATTTTTTAACATCTGACACTAATAAATGTAATAATCTAAGTTTTCCAGAACACTTATCAAATGATATTTTTGAAAATACAAGCAGTGATAGTTCTCAAAGCTCACCATTTGGGATAGATGAGGCAGAAGATATTTACAATGAACTCTTTAATTCAGGTTGCCATTCAAGTTTAAGAAATCTTGTTAAACCTATCTATGTTAGTGATGATTCATGTGATGATATTTTTGAGCTATTTGGTTTACATACAAGTTCTAAATCCTCAACTACTCTAACTGATCCTGGTAATTTATCTGAAGTGGATGTTTCTCTTTTAATTAACACTGAAACAAATAAACTGAAACAAAAACATTGGGATTACAAAAAGAAAGTGAAAAAATGCAAAACAGATTTCTTAGAAGGTTTGGTAGATTGTGGTACTCCTTTGTCACCATCATTTTCCATAACATCTAATGCCAGCAGTGCACCAGATAAAATATATGTGAGGCGTATAAAAAATAATATTGCATCAAAGGTCACTAGAGCAAAAAGAAAACTTCGACATCATGAACTATTTAGAAAGGCAATTGAACTTGAAAAAAGTAATGCAGATCTTAAAATGAAAGTTGATGTGTTGCAGAAGGAAGCTGATGAACTTCGTGAACTTCTTGTTGCTAAGTTAAGTTGTGCTAGTGAAAGAGTTTAGTTAATATTTTATATTTTTAAAAACTTAATTTTTAATAAACATTAAACTTTTTTATATATGCTTGGTATAATTGCAAACTCTTGCAATTATTTGAAGTCTCTACAATAATTTGCATTCTTTTTGAGTTATTTCAATTGAGATGTATTTATATAAAGTCTTATTTTGTAATGCATGCTTAGTGATGCACCAGATATGGGATTTTCAGTTTAGCATCTGAGTAATAAATGGAAAAAGGTGTATTCAGTGTATCATGACATAGAAGCAATAATAAAAATAGTTTGAACAGCAAGAGTTATTTCTCCTTCCTCCTTCCTCCTTCCTCCTCCTCTTCCTCCTCCTCTTCCTCCTCATTAAAAAAAAAAAAAATGAAAAAAAAGTTTGGCTTCAATCTTATTACCACCAATCTTAAAAAAATTTCCACTACAAAGTATGAATTGAAAGTATGAATTGAAAAGAATCCAGTGAAAAATTCCTTAGTATCTTAGTAAAAATAACAGCAGTTTTTTTTCATCTCATCGAATGATGAAGTGCTTAGACTCAACCTAAATGGCACTACTAACCGATCTGCAAAAGTTTTTAATCTCCAAAATCTACTCAAAATTAATGGAAATTACAAAGAAAAAATGATTTAATATAGATTCAACATATTCAAGTTCATAAGATGGAATCATTTGGGTTTCAAATTTAAGTTCAGATTATATGTTGATCAAGAATAAAAAGAGGGACTTCTAAAGTTTTAGTGTGAAGTGCGTACCTCCACCAACTTCCGACAGAGTTTGCAAAAATATAATTGCTTTCTGTGAGCCGCAAATGAATAAAAGCTGCGAAAAGGTTTTCATCTGATACGGAATTCTGTTTATAGTCCGCCAGCTAAATGCCTTGTGGACTGCCCAAACCTCTCCAGGAAAGACCCAGTAGCACGTCGACCCTGAGTTTGCCTCCCCTTTGAGGAGTGAGCGAAAAAAAAGAAAAGTATCAGTTTAATACAAGCACACCGGCCTAGCCAGCCCGCTCAATCAGCCATTAGGTCGAGAAGTTTTCATCTGATATATTAGGTTCACCTCCTATAAATTTCTGATTATTTCTGGAATGACCGATGTTACCATCATATGCCCACTTATATATCATGACTCTTGAGGTTTAGTATCTCCTTTAAAACTTCCAATAACCTTGAAACTGTTTCTTAAAATTGATTAAATTTTTAAAACAAATGGGGTCGCTTAGATAACATTTCTTTTGCAGCTGTAATGAAAGGGTATGGTATATATTAGAACAATGTGTCTTTGCATCAGACTGTATGAGTATAAGATGCCCTGTAAATCCTCCATCTACATGTAAAGCTAAAGCTTCGTGCGGCCTGTATGGAATTGGATCATTCGGTGGATTAAAAACAAGCATTTTAATTTGACTCTTGATAGGCTAGAATCTAACTTGTCCTATAATTTTGAAGCATTATCGCTTTCCTGTTTTTTATAACCTAATTTGTGTTGCTAAAACAAATTTTTTACATCTACCTGCATCAAAAAGAGAAGCAACTCATCCTGTCCACCTCTACCACTTGCTCCGATACGTCCCGAATAATGGTACCTGGACGCCATTTTGTAACACACCGAGCCTCGGGTGGCTTCAGTCACACATTTTTACCAATCCGAGAGTTTCTAGATACGTTTGTTGACAAATCAATCTTTCCGTCAAATCCTTTGACCTTTTCGGTATAGTTATGCAATTTATTCATCGGAATCGCTCCCTCTTTGTCAACTGAGACGTTGTACCAGTAGATAGGCTCCGATATGGAATTATTTGATCACTCTGCCATTCTCTTGACAGTGTGGTAGTTTCTTCAAATGAGGCCATTTCCCGAAGGACAGTAAGCGGCTCTGAACCTCAAACGCACCCCCCCCCCCCCAGCTTTTAAGAAATTTCCTAGTCTCTTCACTTCTAAATGCAGTATGATTGTCCGTAAATATTTTTTCTGGAGCTTCTCTTTCGCAATTGTCGAATTACTATGGTACTTCCTGCAGTGTGGCAGTTGAAGCCACAGTGTGAATCTTGAAAGCACACAGTCAATAATGCTCAGATAATTTTCTCTCTATAATGAGTGATATCCATATTAAATCTCTTTCAATTTTTATTCAATTTTTATTTCCCGTGTGTCCACGCGATGGGTGTTGGATCTATCAATTGAAATGGTTTACACTCCCAAATTATTTTTCGTACATCTTGTTGCAGTTGGGAACGTCTTCCGAGCAAATGCAAAGTTCTTCTGAGTCCAAAATGTCCAGTCCTCTTTAGTATTTCCAAAATTGATTCTTTATCCATCAACGCAATTCAGACACAATTTCACCCACTTTCGCAGGAACAATAGCCTTCACGGCTAGCATGGATCATGATAATGCCAACCTAGCTGATCCAAGAACGCCACTTATATGGGGTAATAGCGTACACATCAAGGTATCCTGTGATGCAAATTTTGATGTCTTTTAATTTTGTTCGCGGAAAATAATTTAATTTGAATATTCAAATTGAGTGAAACTTTAACTTCATAGTGCGCCAATAAAACCACCTGTAGAATGAGAACCAATCTATATAATTTGATAAAAATTGGTGCAAATGTAGCCAATAGCCACACCAAACTCTGGATAAAGTTTCAGTCGTATTGGTTAAATGGTTAAAGATTTCTAGCAGTTTTAATTTAAATTTTGTTAGTTTTTTGCTACTTATACCTCAAAACGTTACCGATTACTGCAAAACCTGGTCAAAGAACTACCTGTTAACAAATTTTTATTTGTTATTATTGACTCTTGAAACCTTCTGAAATAAAACCTCCTGAAACTTTCAAAATTAAGTGAAAAAATAACTATTTAAACCTTATTTTTTTACCATTAAATAACATCTGATTACTTTTTAAGACATGCTTTTTTATTTTCTTCACAAAAAAACTTATTAATAAATACCTTAATATACTCTTATATTAAGGTATTTATTGATAAATACCTTAATATACTCTTATATTAAGGTATTTATTAATAATTTTTTTTTTGGAGAAATACTCTACAATATTATTTTTAAATGTAATATTAAAATTCATAATTTTTAAATTAACAGCAATCGAGGATGAAGTTGGTTAAAATGTTCATTATGAACCGTGAGCTAAGATTTTCTGTTCCTTATCTCTAATAACTCAAATTATACCAGCAAATCTTTAAAGATGCTTGTTGTTCAGATCAGTTATGCTGCACAAAAATCTTTCTTTGTACTCTGGATAATTATTGTTTTGTTAATAACTTGATAAAATCTTTCCTGCGCAAAGTAGTTCTGCTAAGATTTTCACGCTCTGCATAAGCCAAGTTAAACCACGCTTTAAATAGCAAATAAATTTCGGTCAATTAAATGAAAACGGCACATATAGCAGTTAAACAATAATAATAAAAAATTTTTGGTATTGCATAATAGAACACTCATGTAAACGTTATTTTGAAAATAGTGACCGAGTATCATAGTAATCGGTAATGTTTTGAGGTATAAGTAGCAAAAAACTAACAAAATTTAAATTAAAACTGCCAGAAATCTTTAATCATTTAACCAATCCGACTGAAATTTTATCCAGAGTTTGGTGTGGCATTTGCATCAATTTTTATCAAATTATATAGATTGGTTCTTATTCTACAGGTGGTTTTATTGGCGTACTATGAAGTTAAAGTTTCACTCAATTTGAATATTCAAATTAAATTATTTTCCGCGAACAAAATTAAAAGACATCAAAATTTGCATCACAGGGTACCTTGATGTGTACGCTATTACCCCATATAAGTGGCGTTCTTGGGTCAGCTAGGTTGGCATTATCATGGTCCATGATAACCGTGCCTTATTAATTTAATTTATAAAAATTGTATAAAATCCATTTCAAATAACCAGTAGTAATTTACAGAATTGCATTTGACCAATCGTCATATTAAATATTACACGGAACAGCGCACTTTTTAACAAATAAAAAAAATCTCTAACTACAATACCTATTATGTAAAATATCAATAAAAATCATCAAATTATTTAGTACCTTAAACCGAATATGTAGAGCGAAAAGTTAAGTCAAATTACTTTAAAACATTTATCGGGGCCATTAATTCTGTTTTTTTTTTTTTTTTTTTTTTTTTTTAAGAAGTATGCACACATGAAGGATTTTGTTTGCGAGCAAACAATAAAACGCGAGTATTGGTTCTATTATTATGGTAACAATTTTAAAATGTTAATGGCAGCTTTAAGATGGAACATTCTCAAAATAATAATTTTAGTGACTAGATTTCTCATAAATTTTATAAAAAAGTTTATGTACAAATTATGTTCATATATTATTTTAGCTCACCTCCCTCCAATATATTGATTATGTATTATGTATCCAATATATTTAACCCACTTTCATCCATTTAAAAAGAATATCTTTTTTTTCTAGTGAGATAAAACTAGCTGCTACTACTTTAATGTTCATACATACCGTATGCAAAGTCAACTCTGTTTTTTTTTCAAAAAAAAAGAATAATCAGTTTAACTAAATTGTTTTTGTTTAAGTTAAGTATTATGCTGTTTGCTACATCACAAGTATGAAGTATATATGATGTGTAGCTCCTTTAATGTTTATAGGTACAGTGTAATTTCTTAAATGTGATTAACTTACATATAAAGTTGGATTAAAAATACAGCTATTATATTTCTGGCATGGATGGTTTCATGAGAGAAAAGAAAACTGATTTTCTTTCAGACCTGAATACTCATGAAAATTTTATGGGTAGTTATTTTAATTTAGTTTTATCTTATCCTTTTATACAAATATAAAAATACAATAAGTTTTTTTTATATATATAGACTAATAATATGTTTTATTCTAGATATTTTGCAACTAGATATTGATCTTGTTGGTAGCAATGAGTTTCAAAACAACCAGTTAGATCCCAGTCTGAATGACGATTTCTTTATTAATTCAGATGTTTTCTCTCTCAGCTGTGATTTAAATCAAGATGTCAGTAACAGTAGTAATCTAGATGATTTCAGTCCCTGTCAAAGTACATCCTCTTTTTCCTATCAATATTCTCCTGGTTCAGGTAGTATCGATAGTGGTGTGTCAAATTCTGTTGATTTGTCGCTACCAGATTCTCCTCAGCAACTCTCTCCAAACTCTATTGATGGTAACTACAAAGAATATTGTTATTCGAAGAGTAATATGAGTTACAAGGATAGTCTTTTTGCAGCATCTGGAAACAATTTACCATTTCAAAAAGAACAGCTTGACAAATATATACAGGAACAAGTAACACAAGCATTATACCAGCAACAACTCAAACAAATGACTCAAATGCAGCAGCATAAACTTAACCAAAATTTATTTTTTCTGCAGCCAAAAGTTTTGCAGGATGACACTAAGCAGCAGCCTGTTCAGCATTACCAAGTGCAGCAGCCAAATCAAATAAATTTGCATCTAAAGCATGTTGATCAGCATCATCATCAGCAGCAACAAAAACTGCAACAACTTGTAAATACACCAGCACCTGTCATCTCTAATGGTAGTAAGAGTGAAAGTCAGCTCATTAAAATGTTAACTAACAAAAAGAATAATTTTGTTAATGCTTTACAAGGAAAGAAAGACAAGATTCAAAAGAATAATAAATCTCATGTTAACAAATCAAATAAACAAAAATCTTCCTTTTCTGAGTGCACTGAAAATAATTTTGCTGTAGAAGCAGATTCAAAATCTCCTCTTACTATGTTACTAATGCAAAAGCCAGAACTGAAACATTTACCCTTGGTAAGCAATTTTTAAAGCAGTGCCAGAACAAATGACTGATGTTGTTAATCACTTTTTTAAATGACTGATGTTGTTATTCATAAAAAAAGATTTTTTGTGTTACTTTAGAATACGTTTTCAAACCAACCTGCTGTTGGTGCACTGATAGGAAAACCTTTAGAAAAAGTTTTGTCACTCCCTGCCCAATGCAGTATGATAGATAAACCTGTAGATAAAATACCAATTAAGCGGTTGAATTCTGATGTATCTGATTCTGCAAATATGCTGAAAATAAAAGCTCCTGCTGCAAAAAAAACACGGGTTGAACATGTTGTAATTGAGAAAAGATACAGAATGAAAATTACAGATTCACTGAATGAATTAAAAAGATTGTTGCCTTGTAATGAAGAATCAAAGGTAGAGTATATTCATCATTATATAGAGTATATCCTTTCTAGTTGGTGTATATTTCATTATTCATTCAGTTTCCTATTTTTATGACTTAAAGTTTTAAAGATTTTTAAAATTTTTTTTACATCTGTCAAGTTTTTTTAAACCATTAAGTAAAAGACATCTTTATACTTTTTAAGTTTTTTTAATAATTGAAATTTACAAAATTGTAAATGTATTTGGTTCAAAAGATTTTCAAAACTTATAAATTGTTTGCATGTTTTTACAAGCTTTTGTTTTAAATATTCTTTAAAAAAAAAAGCAGTCATAAAACTTTGATTCAAACAGTATATGGTTTGTTGATTGATTTCAGGCTACAAAAAATGGTATTTTGCAGTCATCTATTGATGAACTAATCAGGTTGCAAAAGGAAAATGAAACATTAAAAAGAAAAAATCAGAAATTGATGACTCTGTTTAATGAATGTAAGTTTAATTTTTTTCAGCGATTTAATCAATAACTCTATAGCATCAAGTTTATTTATTAAATTTTGTTTTGATCACAATACAGTTTACATTGTGTATATGCGTGTGTGTGTATGCGTGCGTGCGTGCATGTGTGTGCGTGCATGTATGTGCATGTGTGTGTGTACACATACACCTAGTCCTGCCATTAACACTGCTATAATGTTTTTTGGATGAAAGACTAATTGCAGCAGTAAAATAATTTCTATATCATCTAATTTTTTTAGTAAATTATTGTAAACCATGCTTATAGTTATTACACAAAAATACTTTTAAACCAAAGTATTTTATCTTAATCTTCTTTTAAAGTTGAATTTTGCATCAAAAAATTTTTAAATATTGCTTAAATTATCAATTTTTTTCTTTTTCTTTTGCAATTTTTGGATTCTAATTCATCCTAAACATTTTAGTTAGTTAAATTTTTAATTTTGTTTTGTTTAAAACAAAGTTAAAAACAAGAGTTTTTGTTGTTATTATAAATGGAGATATTGACAGAAATGTGCTTTAACAAAAACTAATATTACATTCTTTTTGACGTAGTTGGTATAATATAGGTTATTGTAATAACCCTAATAAATCAATTTTTATTTTATAGTGCGCAAAGTTGGTATCATTCCAAACACATCAGTTTCGACATCTAGTAGTGAATCTAATATTTCAGTTACTAATCAAAATCAAAAAAGAGAAAGTGAAGTCATTGATCCTGAAATCAGTCAAGATCATTATGTTTCTCCTCTTTTAAGACAGAGTGCAAAAGATGGAGTGAAGTTTGTAACTTGCATGGCAATGTTTACATTTTTATTTGTCAGTCCATTGAACTTTTTGTACTCAAAAGATCAAGATTTCAATGATGGTACATAATTTTGTTAATAGATCTTATATTTTTTCTTAAAATTGGTTGAAACCAAAAGTAGTTTGGAATTGATAACATTTATTTTTTTTACTTGTTAAAAGTGAAAAAATTCAGCAAAACTGAAATAATTGTTTTGCACACTCTGAAGTTATTTTCTTTGAAGCTTTAGAACAGTTAAAAAAAAAATTATGTAACTAAAAAGAAATCATGTCTTTTAGATATTCAATTTTCATCGCGTCATCTGTTGAATGTCCAACAACAAGAAGCCTCTGCTAAATATTCATTAGCTTCAAGCTTGTTTAACATAATTTTATCTTTGTTTATTTTAATGCTTTTATTATTGTGTGGTAATCCAAAATGTCCCAAAAGTGGTAAAAGAATGCAATGCTTTCGCAGTCAACTACTAAAAGCACAGAAAAAGATCAATAAGGTAATCTAGGGTTAGTTAAGCATCTTACATTAGGGGTAGGGTGTGTGATATACCTTTAAAGATAGTGTGTACAAAAACAAACGCTATGATTATACTAAGAATATACCTGGTAAACAAAATTTAATTTGTCTGCGTTGGAAATATTCCAAGGTTGTCCCTCAAATTTTAAAATAAGATTAAATAACAGTTAATGAAAAAAAACTTATTTTTATTAAAGGAAATCATTAGTTGCAATTTGAAGCTATTTCACAAATAAGCTTTTTTTGATGTATCAGTCAAACCCAAATGACATGCTTTTTGGTGCTCCATCAATAGACAAGTATGCATAGAGTTTCTTTTTAATTTAAAAACATTTTGAATTGGTTGAATGTTAATTTTATTAATTGATGGCTAAAATATAATGGCTAAACTTTTAATGTCATAAAATTTAACACAGAATGTTTGATGCGGCATTAAAAGCTAATGTCCAAAATAGTTAATAGAGGACTTATATGCAATATTGCTTAATGATTTATATTTAAACACTGCCAAATGCAACAAGACACTATGGTATATAGGTATATACATACTCATGTATTATGTTTAAATATTTATACATACTGTGTATATACTTTTAAAATTTTAATATTTTAGCATGACTATGAAGATGCTAGAGGTCTAATTCGAATTGGATTATTTGTAATAGGCAATAGTTGCCCAAAAACAACATTTGAGATGTTTGCAAGCTTTACTTGGAAATGTTTGTGTCATATGTTATATCAATTAGGGGTTCTTACTGCCCTTGAAGCTTTAGGTCGATCTGTTTTGCCGAATTATTTATCTTGTGCTAATGAGAGAGAAGATGAACAGTTTACATCAAAACTTTCTGCTGAAGCCTACATTAAGCTTCATGAAATTTCTATAAAAGGTATATAGTATGTATAATCGGTGTTTTACATAACTAATTTATGTTAGTTTACAACTCTATCCTAATATAAATATGTATGTGTTTGTGTGTGTCTGTGTGTCAGACACACAAACACACAAATATATATATATATAGTTTTATTGTAGTTTTTATGTTCTTACTTTTTTTCTTTTTTTTCTTTTACTTCATTTTTATAATTATGCATAAATATATTTTGATATTTATTATTTGATTTTGATAATGAGTAATTTTGATAATAATTTTGAAACTGAATAAATTTAAATTAATTAAATTTATTCAGTTATTAAATTAGTAAAATTTCAGCAAGCACTGAATCTCCAAATTATTTTTTAGATTTTTTTTTACATTAAATAGACAATAAAAAATACATAAACTTTAAAAAAAAAATTTTTTTTTAAAAAAAATGTTATTTGAAAATACAGAAGCCATTAAAAAAAAAAAAGTATCACTTGTGGAAGAAAATCTGTTAAAATTTCAAAATTTTACTTATCAATCTAATAGATGTTTTTAATATAGAATAGAAATAAAAAAAGCTTTAAATTTTACATTATTTAAAAACAAAAACATTAAAAACAATTACAAATCTTTCGAAAAACAAGTTTCATTGCAGAACCAAGTGTTGCAATTTAGATTTTTACATGACATCATGTCTAAATGGACTTCTTTTCTATACTTTTTCCATTTAATAACTTTACTTCTTTCAACTGCAGATTGCTCTTCATCCTCAGCTTCTTTTTCAGCACGGTTTGGTTATGCTATTAAGAGTTTTTGGTTAGTTTTACATTTTTTAGCTTCTTTCAGTTCATTTGAGTTGCTTTGCATCTTTTCTTTTTCTGAGATAATTATTAATACTGAGTTCTGTGATGCTTTGGCCAGCAGTTTTTGGAATATTAGATTGTCTAAATTTTTTTACATGAGACTGACTTTTCTCTTGGAAAAAACTCTTCATCTCAGTTTCAAGCTGTTTTTTCATACTCTCATGACAAGTGCTTTGTACTTGTCAAACCTTGAAGCTGGTGTTCTTGATAAAACAGAAACTGCAAGTTTTAAATATTAATTAATTGAGGAATTGGTTTTAGAAAAGAATTGAGTTTTATTTTTTCTAATTTTTTATTCTTTTTTTTTTTTTTTTTTTTTTTCTTTATCTTAAATTTGAAAAAAGTGTTTTGACTTTCTTTAAAACTTTTGTTAAAAAAAAATAGACCAGAAATTAGTTTGACAATTATTTTGATATATGCGAATAAAAGAGATAATTCTTTTTCTACTGGTGTTTTTATCTGTGAAATATTCTTATTTGTTCTGTTTTTTTTTTTTCATTATTTTGATCAGTGATTAAAAAATTAGTATGATTGGTTTGCACTAATTTTACTCTATTATAAAACTGACTTTTCCCAAATATTTAATTTTAGTTTTAATTATAATAAGAAGCCTTTCAAATGTCAAAAAAATAACTGATAAATTGAGATTTGAAAAAAAGGTTTTCGTGGTTTTTTTGATATTGAACCTGAATTTCTGAATTCAAATTGTATACAGCTTTGGTTAATTTTTACTTTTTTTTTAAAAAAAAAAACAGTTAGTTAAATAGTAAGCAGTGGATAATTGTCTGACCTTTGCCAATATATATATTGATGGTTTAAAAACAAACTGGCTGATTATTTGGCACTGGCTCAGTTAATCCTGTAAGTACCAGATTTTAAACAACTAAAATATGGTTATAAAGAAAAGTTTCTTTTTTAGATAAAAGCAGTTCATATTTAGAAGTTGCATGCTACATTATGAATGCTATCTATGCTGCAGAAGGTTCTGGGGATGAAGAGTTGTTGTGTACAGTTTATGCTACAGCAGCAATTCACATGAGAGAAAAAGTTTGTTGGTTCTCTTATCTACTTCAGGTATGAAATGTTTATGGAAAAATGTTCCACAAATGTTTAAGTTTTACACCCTTTATTGAACAGCTCTTTTTTTTTTATCTATTCATTATATTTTAAAGCTGTTTTAGTTATATTTCTTGTTATTTTTTATTTTTCAGTATTACTTTATTGGTTGTGCTCATCATGTCTCTTTGGCTAGCAAAAGTGATCATGTTTTTGCTGTTGACTGGATTTTTGAAAGTCATGGTTTTGGATTTTTTTCAAGTAGTTTGTGGAATATTAACCAACCCACTTTGTTAGATAATATCAAAGGTCCTAATTTTTACTATTGATAATTAACTTAAATTATATAAATATGTACATTTGGATATATATATATATATATATATATATATATATATATATATATATATATATATATATATATATATATATATATATATATATATACATGTATGCATGCACACACATACATACACACACAGAAATATGTATATATATTTATTTGTATATATATTTATATAAATATCTGTATGTATGTATGTATGTATGTATGTATGTATGTATGTATGTATGTATGTATGTATGTATGTATGTATGTATGTATGTATGTATGTATGTATGTATGTATGTATAGACACATACATATAATACTTTTCAAATTTTTTTAGATGATATTGATCTTGATGAAGGTTAGTCTTAAATATATACACAGTGTTTAGGTTTTGTTTCTAAGATAATCTTTCAAGTACCATAACAGCTTCATTCTTTTTATGTTTATATATAAACTTCTTTATTTTTATAAATTTTAGCCAATCTCCTTCAAATAGTGTATGCACAGTTTCAAGAATTTTTGCTATTAAAAGCATTAAAAAGAGTTGTTTTACCTGTAACTTGGTATCCTAATGAAGGAAAAATAGAGCTTCATCAACGAGCTCTTTCGTTTTTAGAAGATCTAGGTGCTGGTCCTGTAAGTGAGCAAATGGACCCAGTGTATATTCATGTACAGTCTTTTTATGCATGGTGGGGTTCATTATTTAAACAATATCTAACAATGACAAAATCTGGAACTGTTGATCAGAAAGAATCAAATTTACAAGAAGAGTTTTTAATAGAAATTCAGGATCTAGAGAAGTATGTAATGTTTATTTCATTTCAGAGTAACAGAAATTTGCATAAAAAGGTGTTTAAAAATGGTGTTAAATTTTTGAAAAAATAGCTTTCAAAACTCTGACTAGCATTTTATACATTTATCTTTTCAATGCTTTCGTTTTTTTTATTGGTTATTTTATAACTTTTAAAAATAAACAGAAATTGCATGGATCATAATGATATCAGTGGGTATCTTATTATTTAGAGTAACCTTAAATTTACAAAGTGATAAAAAAATACATGGTATCATTTTGTCTGCTACTATATAAGGTGTTATAAATTTGTAAATACATTTAAAAGTATTAGTTAACATATTGTAATATTTTTGTAAAATAATTTCTAAAATATATATCTTGTAAAAGTTTACAAAATATGATACATTATTTTATAATTAACTGTTATTATTTTAAAAAAATAGCATGGCAAATTTCATTTAGGCACAAGCTTTTGACAATGTGCAAATCTGTGTTTAAAGTATTTACATGTGTCACAGAATTCCAGACCATTAGTAAACAACTGAACACCCAAAATTATATTGAGAAAGAGGCTTTTAAAATGACTGATATGTTGCAGCAGGCACATAAGGAGATTATTTTAAATGCAGAAACTATGCAGAAACATGGTACAACTATTGAGGAGGTACGTAATAAATTCATTTAAGCTTTTTATACAGATTTATTATGTTTAAAGACAGTTTAATTTTTTTTTATTTTATACATTTTTATTTTACTTTTTGCTGTAATAAGTTGTTTCATAGCTTTTGATAATTTGGTGCACTGATCTGATTGCCAAAGCAACATATTTATTATGGGAAATTGCTCCGGTTAAAAAATCCTGCCAAGAATTACACGTTCTTCTTTGCAACAATGATTTCATGAAGTCTTTTGCTAACAAATACCCAGAACTTATGTGTACTGTAAGTTTAAATTTAAAATTCACTGTTTCTGCATAAAAACTTGTATTTTCAAATAAAGAATTTTTTTTAAAGTAGAGAAAACGTTTTTCAAAATGTAATTTTTATAATTTGTTATTGTTAGCTTCAACAGCATGATTTTGAAGCACATGTTATGTCTGGCTCTTGTAAATCAATGTTAACTCGTCAATTGAGGAGAAGCCAGCAATTATTTTCAGGTTAACAATAAGGCTTAAAAAGACCTTAAAAAATATTTTTCTCCTTAAAATGTTATTGTTTATGTTTTATTTATATTCAGGATATTTTGATTTATTTTGTATTTAGGATATTTGGTTTTTTGTTTATATTCAGGATATTTTGATTTATTTATATTCAGATATTTTGTTTTAGTTTGCAGTCGGAAAAACGATATAAATAATGATGTGTATCTTACAAACAACAACATTTTCCCTCTCAAGCAAGACGGTTTTTTGAGCTAAAGGATTATATTACATTTATGAATTTAAAAAAAGATCAAGGAAATTGCATTAAAATTTGATGCAGAAGTTTATACTTTTTGATTTTATGATATTTTTCTGTAGATAGCAAATATAAATCTGCAGTTTGATTTTCATGATGTTGCTCTGTATATATATCAAATAAAAATTATATTGGTTTTAAACTATGATAGCATAAATTATGATAGCATAAATTTTTTTATGAGTTGTTTAAAAAGTACTGCAAGTATTTTTGTTTGAAATCTCTCCCTTTACTTTAGTGTTCATTTTTAATTTTAAATTCATTTCTTTTGCAGATTTTTGTGCAAACAAGAGAAATACTTAAGCAAAAATAATATTTTATCTTAAATGGCTCAATTTTTAGGCTCATTTTATGAGTTACATATTTTTTATTATGCACAAGCTGTTTTCTCCAAAATCACTTGTGTGAATTGGCTCTGTATCTTTAACAAACAATTGGTTTTTATTTGGCAATTTTTCTAATTAATTTTATATATATATTTTCATGTTTATGAAACTATACAAAATATGTTAAGTTATGGCAATTAGCTTGAATGTTTTGTTTCAAATTCTAAAGCAAAATCTAGTTTTTAGGAGAGAGCAGTAGTTGAATGGATTAAAGTTTATGTTAGGGTGTTAAATGTTTGAAGTTATGAAAATATAAACCAAAAAATTTACAGCTAACTTGTAATGTGTTACTTGTACTTTTTGCAATGGTGCATAGTCTTGCTGAAACACAAGGCTTTGTGTTGTTAGCTTCCAGGGTCTGAAAACTGGTTTCAGAACCTCAATTTAGGTAGCAGGATCAACTCTAAGGCCTCATAGAAAGAAAAATCTGCTCATAACCTTTTAGTTATTTCCTTGGTCAACTTTTTTCTTAGATTCAAAATATCTCATCTTGCTCATCATTGAAAATGTTGTTTACACTTTTACACTGGTGGTATGTTTTCATCTTTGTTCTCTAAACTCTTCAAAATTTTCTTGACAATTTTCTGGCAGATAAAAAAAAAGGAAATTTCTAAATTATAGTAAAATCTGAGTTTTGATAAATAGCATTAGAGCTTGAATGAGAGAAACAATTATAGTTTTAAATTTGCATTAATGCTTTTTTTGAGATGAAATTTTTTGAAAAAAATGAGTGGGAACAAAGCACAAAGGAATAAGTAAAAAAATGGAAAAATTGTAAGAGATGAAGAATTTTTAAATTATATAAGTGGGTTAGGTGACTTTCCTATGAAGTTATATTACAATGAAGTGTTTTTTTTTTTTTAGTGTAATAAAATTTGGCTTTGCAGTTCTAGTGTTCTAGTTTTGATTTGCTGCTTATTTAGGATATTTATTACAAAATCTTTATGGATAAATTGTTTAGGATATTTATGAAAAAATCTTTATGGATAAATTATCTAATTCTTGAATACCTTAGAGCTCATTTTAAATAGTAAATCAATTTTTGTATGCTTCTATTAACTTTTATATGTCATGTCAATGTTATTGTGTTTGAAGTTAATGTTTTTTAATCCTGTTTTGATGTTCTTATTAATTCAAATTTATTATTCATATTTTGTTTTTATTAATTCAAGTTCATTATTCACATTAAATTTTTTAAGAATTATTATTTCAATCTAGATATAAATTTATGTATTGAACACTTTTGTTAAAAAAATATGAATTTGTACTTTGGCATTTTCGTGAAATTTTAATGGCATCTCTATTAGAGATAGATGAAGTACAGAAAGTGACAAAGTTGTTCCTTACTAATCTTCTACAAGGTAAAGATGAGTTAGAAGATGTAAGTGTTTTTAAAATTCCTTTTGATTTTATTCAGAAAAGTATGTTTAATTCAATAAAAAGTAGTTGACATTATAATTATTTTAAAATTATATTTATCTCAAATTTTAAAATGATTATAAGCATACTCATTTTTACCATACTACATACTATTTTTTACCATTAAATATCAACTAGATAATTTGGAGTTATTCCAGATAGCTTGTCCATTGACTAAGAAATTTAGGGGAATGCCTGCAGTTAAAAGCAGACTTTCTTCATAACAAAGTTTATCAACAACATTTGATATTTCTATTTATATATATTTTTACTAGAAGTTTCATGAAACCCTTCATTAAAGTAAAGCACACCAACAGTAATTGTGTTTGTATCAATACCTGAAAAACACACATAATTATAAATCCCTCTATGATAAGGTTTAACTTGTACTTTGCACTTTTTGCAGCTGTTTTTTGCAAATAATTTTTTTTTGTGTAACATTCTTGTTTAGCCTCAAATAATATAGCAGTTGTTGAATACATCTCAACATATATGCAACATATTGTTGGATATATTGTCAACATTTTGTCCTATTTTCTCAATTTATCTCTGTTCAGATAGGTTTAATAATCCAAATACATGCAATAACATTCCTTTGAAACCTTAACTTAAACCTATCGTTTCTTTAATATTTTGTAGTTTTAAGCTTAACTTTAAAAAAGTAATTTTAATTTCAATTATTTTTAAAAGTTTCCTTGACAGACTTCTTAAGTTATCTAGTTTTCAGGTTAAAGTTTTTTATTTATTCAATGATTTTTTTTCATTACACTCTTTTGCTGCAGTTCTAAAAATCTTAAAACATTGGTCATGTAAGAAAAATGTAATATGGCCTTTTTAATAACAAGGCTTTATCTAAAAAATATTTTTTTTTTAAAGAAGAAAGATTATTTAGTATCAACTAAATATTGTAAATTACATATTTGATAATTTTTATAAAACATATTTTTTTAAGTTAATTAAAATTGGATAAATTAAAAAGTGCATATTACTTTAATTTATTATCTTAATTTTTACTAGAAATTTGAAAAAAGTCATGCTTATGTGTTGTCTCTAGTATCTGGACTTTCAGAACGTGAGATTCATGATGCCCTTATACAAGCTGTGAGTTATATACTGTTACTTTTTTGGATCTCTTTTTTTTGCAGCTATAATCAATGTTTTTCAACTAGAAAATGTATATAACTATATGTTTTCAACTAGAAAAAACATTATAAATGAATTTAATATATCTTAACAATATTGATAACCAGTATCAAACATATTTTTCAATTAAGTGGTTTTTAAAAACTTTTTTAAAAAAGTGTTTTTTTGAAATTATGAAATCAGGTTTGTAAAGGAATGAAAGAGCAAGAAGATGTTTCTCTTGGATTGTTGTATACCATACTCACTGATCAACCAAATGCTGCCAAGGTATTTAGTTTGAGTTTTTAGTTTTAATTCTCTAAATAAAGTTAAATTTGCATCAAATTAATTTTTATCAAGGAACTTCAGTTTTACAAGCGCTTAGAATTATTTCTTCTGTACTAATTTGTGGTACAGAAGAAATAATTCTAAGCGCTTGTAAAACAAGCTTATGTTGATGTGACAAAGATTGTTTTACATAAAAACTTTTATTGATAATAGTATTGTAATCAGAAATATAAGATCTTCTTATAACCAAGTCTAAAGTGTTATTGTTAAGAGTTTCATGAGTTGTATTCTTATGATAATTTAAAATCTTTAGTACCTGGGTGATTGATATTTAGGCATACAGAGATCTTTCCTTTGTTTCTCGTGATGGACTTGGCATTGTTGTTAACAAAGTTCATTACATTCTGTCTGAAAAGTTTACTAAGCTATTGGAACCACCTAAGACACAGGTAAAAAATTTTCTCTAAAAAGAAATAATCAAAAAAATTTAATTATGCTTAATGTAAATTTTGAGGTTGATCCTTATTTATGTTTAAATCATTTTTAATGTTATGGTCTCAAATGTTTAAAATTTGTATAAAATTATTTATTTTAGTTATTATGGCTACTTGGTGAAATGATGAAAAATCATATTTTAAATTTAGAGCCTGTTATTTACATCCTCCTCAGACAAATTGCAGGTATCAAATTATTTTCAGTTTTTGAAATCTAAAAAATTAAAATTACCTTTAAAAAATTTGATGCCAATATCTAACATTTTAGAAAGTGTACTTGTATTCTTGCATACTTTTTCTAGAGCCTGATAATTTTAAAGCTTGAAGAGTCTTCCTCTTCAAGCTCTTGCTTAAATCTTTAGCTTAAAATTGTTTTTTTTTTTTTTTTTAATTTAGGAGGAGATTTAAGCCAGGAAAATATAAATTACACAGAAAGTGTTTTAAAATTACTAAAGGCAAACAGGTAATTTGATGTAAAGCCTACAAATTGTCAAATTTAAAGTCTTTTTTTTTTAAGTGTGTTTTCTAAAGATTAAGATTTTTATAAAGTGTTCATTAAAATGGTTTAAATTTAGAGTGTGGTTAGATAAAAATCCAGGAGCACTGCAGCTTGTTGTTTATACATTTGTCCGAGTTATTGAAGATCATGAATCTGTTAGATTTAAAATTCTGCGTCAAGCAGAAGTTGATTTTTGTGTTCAGCTTATACGTGAACATGTAAGGAAATGATAATTTATTTTCAATTTTTCAATCATAAATATGTGTTTTTGTTTATTTTTACTGTTTTTCATACAGTATTTTTAGTATCAACACTGATCTGTCAAATCTTTTTTAGTTTGTTGAATGCATGACTATTGGTAAAGATTTTGTTCGTCTATTGCAGAATGTATTTCGGTAACAAAGAATCTAACTCAATAATTCATTATTTAAATTATTGAATAATTCATTTTTTGTATTTGTAATATAATAAATTTTTATATATTAAATAATTATAATGTAACAAAAAGTTAGTTTTTGAAAAAACACTATATTTAGTATGAACACTGTAGTCTGTAGCTTTTTATTGATTAATTTTGGTTTTTCGGCTTTTTTTATAGATTAGTTTTGGATGACAGTAAAGTAGTCATCAATTTTTTATCTTATTTACAAATAATTAAATGAATGAATGAAATTAAGTACTAAAAATATAAGAATCTTAATAATATTAATATCATTTAATAATATGTTCAGTTTAAAATTATTAAATGATTTTGATAGAGGTGTATATTTATCTTGTTAGAAAACTTGAAAAGTTTTTCATTTAGTATTCCTGAGTTCATGCAACTATGGAAAGATATCTTATACAGACCACAATCCCTTTGTACTCAGTTTCAAGGTGAAATAACTTTATAGTTCTTTTAAATTTTATTTTATTTATTTTGATGTAATTATTATTTTCCTTTTATGGGCACTTAACAGAGAATAGTGCTTAAAAGAAATTAATTACATACTAAATTTTAATTATGTATTTATGTATGTATGTATGTATGTATGTATGTATGTATGTATGTATGTATGTATGTATGTATGTATGTATGTATGTATGTATGTATGTATGTATGTATGTATGTATGTATGTATGTATGAATGTATGTACATATGTATGTATGTACGTATGTAAGTATGTACATATGTGTGTATGTATGTATGAATGTATGTATGTATGTAATGTAATGTAATGTAATGTAATGTAATGTAATGTAATGTAATGTAATTTAATGCAATTTAATGTAATGTAATCTAATGTAATCTAATGTAATCTAATGTAATCTAATGTAATGTATCTAATGTATGTATATGTATGTATGTAATGTCTGTGTATGAATGTGTCTGTGCTTGTGTAATATGAAAGAGCAAAAATAGAAATTAGTCATTTTACTTTAGGGTTAGAACAACTTTTAATGACACGCACTCCAAGAAAATTTCTTCAAAGTAGAATAACACCTGATATGGAAAATAAAATTGCATTTCTTGCTTTAAAAGTCAAATTTGGTCAACAAAAAAGATATCAAGATTGGTTTTTTAAGCAGGTAAATTTAACAGTAGTTATTTATTGTGAGCATATTTAAGTAGGTAAATTTAACAGTATTTATTGTGAGCATATTTAGGCAGGTAAATTGATCAGTATCCATATTTTATTTTATAAAAATAAATTTGTAAAATTTGTATGAAATAATATTTGATGTATAAAATAAAATTTGATGATTTGTTTATTTTAATATATTTATCTATTTTGACTTTTAAATTTGATTTATGAATGCATTAGTAAAGATACTTACACAAACAAAAGTTTAAAATATATATCTTTTCTCTTTCTCTAGTATTTAAGTGCTCCAGAAAACCAGACACTACTTCCAGATCTTGTACGATTTATTTGTGGTGTTATACATCCACCAAATGAAATTTTAGGTTCAGAAGTGATTCCTCGGTGGGCAATAGTTGGATGGCTTTATACAGCTGGCCAGGTTATTAATTGCATCTATTTTATCATAAAAGAATCTCTGAAGAAATCAGGGTATTTAAAATTAAATAGTGATATACAATATATTTATATAGTATGTAATATTTATTTTTTTTATTTTTTCATGGTTAAAAATTTTTTAACAGTAAAAACCATTTGCATTTTTTAAAAGTTTAACATGAAGAGTTTTACCAAAAATCATATTTTTGTTTAGAATCCAGTTTCTCAGACAAATATGAAACTTTCCTTGTTCTTTGACTGGCTATTTTTTCAAGGTGATAAAGATAACATCATGAATATAGGTATGTAAATTTTTCATGCTGTTAGTTAAAAAAGATCTGGTAGTATCTCATCTAAATTAGATTTTTTAAGTAATGTTTATCATGATGATATCATTATCTTGATATTCTTATGTTGTGTAGGTATCTAAAACTGAATTTCGGTTGATTTAACAGAAAGCTGGTGTCTTATGATTTGCAGTAGAGAAACCTTGTTTTTATTTAACTAATAAAAATTATTAAGCATTTTAAGACCTATTTCTTTATGAGACAGAACTTATGATTTAAAAAGTATACTTACAATGATGCTGACACACTGACAATAGAGTGCCTCAAAGTATTCATATTAAATAAAAAATTTTTGAGTTAACCTTTTATAATGATGTGGCAACCTATGGTAAATAGAAGCCAAGCTTCATATAGCTAGAGAATATTTGATAAAACTATCAGGCTGTTTGTGAACCAATAACAATAGCCTTTTTAGCCATGTTTTAATTTGGAAAAATTTACCCAACAACAGAATAAATTCTATTGAAAAGAAAATAATTTGTATTATTTGAAGGATGCAGGAACAGAATATGAATGACCACTAATTCACTTTTGCTTTATCTATATCAATGAATTAATCTTTCTATCAAATATTTAAGTATATGATTTGATATATACTCTTTCAGAATATAAACTCTTTCAAAAAACTAATATATTTATCTGGTTATGGCCGGATTGAATATTTATGGTAAAAACTATTTTTATCTAGTACTTACCTTGGTGTTGAGATATGTAGTTTACAATTTGCACTCTAGAATTTGGGATGTTGGAAAGGTGATCTCTTATATTTAAAAGAAAAAAAAAATTCCGATGAAGTTAGTATCAATAGGCCGGGTGAATAAAAATGAGCAATTGCTTTTACTCAGTAATTAGTCAGCTTTACGTGAATAAAAACTTCAACAACTTTTCTTAGGTTTTTATTAAAGTAAAATTGAGCAATTACTGAGTAAATTGCTTACCTTTACATGAATAAAAATGAGGAAAACTGCTGAAGTTTTTATTCGTGTAAAGCTGACCAATTAATGAGTAAAAGCAATTGCTCATTTTTATTCACCCGGCCTATTGGTTAACAGCCAAATTAACTTAGCCAATATTTGATTTTCTTTTTATGGTTTTTTTTGTAACTTTTAAAAAGTAACAAAAAAAAAAACAAACAAACTTTTTTGTATCTAATTACTTCACATGTTCACATCACTTGTTATGTTACTTGTTACACTTAGTTGTGCAATGTCAAGTCCTAGTACTTAATAATGATTTTCTTTTTTTTTATATTGTTATAATTGCAAAATATTAACAAACAATAATTTATTGCATTTTCTTCAATTTCATAAATTGAATTTTACCATGAATTGTAAGAATAAGAAAACACAAAAAGTTGTGAGCTGTCCTATTTTTGGTTTACTTGGCGAACGTCCATGCAAATACTTGCCAACTTATGGTGACATGAAGTTTTATATGTATAATAGGAATAAACTAAAAATCAGTGCAAACACTAAAGAACCAACATTTGCACAGATTAATGAAATTGTTTCAGTAGCAATTAAGAACATT
This sequence comes from Hydra viridissima, assembly GCF_058129835.1. Classification (NCBI taxonomy): domain Eukaryota; kingdom Metazoa; phylum Cnidaria; class Hydrozoa; order Anthoathecata; family Hydridae; genus Hydra; species Hydra viridissima. Next base: position 8,611,529 of record NW_028324300.1, read on the forward strand.
TGTACAAGAGCTTTAATATCTCACCGTTGTGTTTTGCAGCTCTTGCATTCTTACCATAATTACTTTTTAAACCACTCAAAACACAATAATCACAACAAAAATATAAAGAAAAAGTATTTCAAAGAAAAAGTATTTCAAAGCCCATTGTAAGCTTTTTGATATTTCAACATGTATGTATGAGTTCACCAAATGTAATTATGTTAAAACAAAGTCACTGTCAATAAACAAAACTTCCTAATTGATCAAAGAATAAAATGGCTGATGTTTATAAGTAGTTTAGTTGACAAAGCTATTACCAAGAAGGTCCTTGCCAAGCAGAAATGCTAATTTACAGAAACAAATTGACCTTCAAAATTGATGCAGTCTGATGAGGAAGCCATAGTAAATGAAATGATTGCTTTGAGTGAGTCTGGTGAGACTGAAAAAGAATCTGATGATGGCTATGATGGCAGTTCTCAATTTAATGAACTAGAACCATGGCCCTAGAGGTTTTTGGATTAATTTTACCAGAAAATAAGGTGAATGAAACTGACAAAAACAAAGTTTAAAGAACAAGAAAAAGAAAATGAAGTGCAACAACCAAATAAATCTGATGTCATTCATTCCTTATTTTTCAATGGGCATAAAGATCACACAATTATTAATGAACAGAAATGGTACAGAAGGAGGGCTGTAAAAGAACATATTTCATCGATGGAAGAACCTGGCTCCAAATATCTTGGCCATGTATCGCCTGAACAAGAACTTCTCAAAATGTAATGCAAAGTATATTGAACTTTTTAAGAGAAAATTTTGAATAATTTTGGATACTTCACTCACCATTTGTTGTGATGGTACACATCAATACTGAACACACTGGAAGAGTCATAACTCTCATAGAAAAAGTACTAAAAAAACCATTGCAGTGCCACTATGCCACACTAATGTATCTAGATGTTGCTGCATCAGGTCCTTGCGGTTTTAAAGAATTAATTGGAAAGGCTATGACTGATTGTGGAAAGCAAATAAGAGTTGCATTCACTTCAATTAAATCAGATTTGCCACTGATGTTGATGATCTCATTACAGATCAGCCATACTTATATGAAATTTGTGACACTGTTTCAAAGGTTTTTGTTCAGTACTACTGTCATAAGAGAATTAAGGAGTGCTCTCTCATTCAAGTTAACTACTGCTAACTGCCTGTTGTGTTTATATATTTGAGCTAACAATCCGTCAGCAAATCTGGTTGTATTAGCAACAAACATTGGAAAAGTCTCTGTACCAATGTGATTTAGAATCAAAAACAAACCATTTTGCAAAGATGGAGCTCATTGTTTGTTTTTAAATCATATTCAACAAAGTTATGTCAATATTACAATTTCAGTTACACCAAAGTTCCATGCAGTGTTTTATCCTGTCCCTCAATTCATCAAAACTAAAAAAATAGACTTGGGGCTCTTTAGTGAACAGACTACAGAAGCTCTTCATTCCAATTACAAGAGGTACTGGGACAGATACAAGTAAAATCCTTTATACCCAGATTACACAAACCAACTGCTCAAATGTGTCATCACATACAACAACAGTAAGAGTCTAAATCACAAGTCCCTATCGGAATATTCTTTGAAACGATATCTTAAAGTATTTATGCAATGAGAAACTAAAGAGGTCAAAGCTAAACTATGTACTATTCATTTTTATAGAAATTAGAAAAACACAATTTTTATTCTAAACAAATTAAGATTGTGAATAAATGAAGAAAGAATGTTTTATTAGTAATTTTCTGTAATTTGAATTTTATAAAATTTTTGCAAAAACAAAGTATAGGTGATGCTTAGTTTTATTCTCATGAGTAGAAAATAGTTAAAAATTTATTGCTGGAATAAATAACCAGGGTTTTAATGCAGGATTCCATAATAACTTTCCAAGTGTTCTAAATGACATGTACAATCACCTCGTAAAAGGATTTATAATAGATGTTTCATTGATATCAGGGTCTGAAATTTGCACACCTTGAATATGTTAACTATATTTTGATAAAAAAAAGTCTAAGTTTATAATTACAGGCAGAAAACCTGTGGTTATACAAGAGAATACAAATTTCAGGGTTTGTTGCAGCTCAAGTATTTACTTTCAAACAACATTTTATTGCACTTATCTACTAAGAAATACCAATTTAAAAAAAAAAACAGTCTCATTGAGCACTAAAAATAGAAATAGTAGTATTTAAGTCATTCTAACCTTTCTAAGAATACTTGCACCTTCTTAAAAACTTGAACTTTAGAATGTGGTCAAAACTGTTTTTACTAATAACATAACTTATCTTGGTGTTGTGATAGATAAGAACTTTTAATTCAAATGTAAACAGTTTTACTCTTAAAGTTACCTTTTCTAACAAAATGTTAGAAAAAGTTTGACATTCAGTTAAAACTTTGAGATGTAACCAAGCATATTTATTGTTCTTTTTTCAAGGTCACATTTATGGTGTCAACTTTAGGGAAAACTACCTTTCTTTTTGATATTGATTTTTAAAAAATCAGTATCAAAAAACTAAAAATGATCTATGGGTTTACAATTTTTTCTCCTGTTTTTTTACCTGTTTTATCAACTTAAACTCTGTTGATTTTAAACTCTGTTGATTTTCCAGTATATAAATTAATTTGAAAAAACATAAGTTACAAATTAGTTTTTTCTTGTTAAATCTAAATTTTATTTTTTATAGAGCCTGCAATTTTACTAATGCATAACTCTGTTCGCACTCACCCAAGCATAACTTACATCCTGCTTGATTTTATATGCAGGGTAATTCTTTTTTCTTCATATTCGTTTACGTTGCTGGTGGATTTGTTATAATAATTAATTTGAAATGTCATGAGCAGCTTTTCACTGCTTATTTTAGCATATTTAAGTGCACAGTTTTTTATTTTATTTTAGATGTCTACCCAATATTGTCCACAACATAACAGTTTGACTAAGATGGGCTTACTTAACTCATTTCGATCAGTGCTGGACAAACGAGTTGTAAGGTAAACTCTTTTAATAGACAAAAATACTGATTTTTAAACTAAATTTTCTATCAAAAATTTTAGTAACTGTATTGATAAAAGAATATTTGTAAGACAAATTTTTGAAAATAACATAGATTTATCATTATGTATATCAAAAATTAATGTCACTAGTTAAAGCTGAAAGCTAACTAATCATTAGTTTAACAAATGTGATGGTACTTGGTACAAGGATTTTTAAATTTTAAAAAATTTTTTTAATGCTAAAATTTTTATGAAAGTATATGTATAATTTTTTAATTTAAAAATTCAGTTTAGCATGGTAATAAGTTTTATTGCTTGCAAGTGTTTTTATGGATTGCAAATTTATGTTCATCCTTAATTCACATATTAAAATGTTCAAAAGTTTTAACGAATTATTCAAATTATTATGAAAAATGTTAAATACCATTTCTTACAAAACATGCCATAACATAAACAGATGTAATATAGAATTAACTTTAAAGCTAAATACATATTCTTAAAGCTATTTGAATATTTTTAAATTCCTTTTTTTTTTTAATATATATTTTTATTTCTAGCTCTTTAGCTCCTATTTTGAAAGGTCATAGGATTCATCAACAGTTAAAGCAGTTACTGGTTGAGACACTTCCCTCTTTTCTTGAACCCAGTCGACCAGGTAGTTTTTTATCATTTTTGTTTAGGTTTGTTTTTTGTTGTTGTTTTTTTGTTGTTTGTTTTTTTTTTTCAGTTTTGTTTTCATAATTTTTGTTTGTATCTACTTTTATCAATTTATCAGGATTCTTTTATTTTGATTTTTTTACTATGATTAATCAGAATTTTTATTTAAAGTTTATTGACTTTTTACTTTTCACAGTTTTTTTTGTATATACTTCATTTTCTCTTTTTCAGCTTCTGATGAATCTATAAAGATTGATTCCCCCCCACACTCCCCTACTAATGACAAAGATTACTCACTTGACTCTTCCTCCACATTGCTTCCACAGTCACTTGAGGATGATAGTAACACAGATGAGGCAGTATTCTCAGATGAAGATGATGAAGAAAAAGTTCCACCATTGCCTCCCTCACAATTTGAGCAAGTAACAGAAAAAAAAGTTAGCACTTAAAGAAAAAAATCTTTTTCAATGTTAATTTTGTTTGGAAACTAAAAGATTGTGTTATATGGTTTTTAATTCTCCAGCTCATTAATTCAAGTCTTCTTTATTTTTTTAGATGTTACCACCTCCCCCTAACCCTTCATCATCATTTCGACCTATCACAATAAAAGATGAAGACTTTGAACTCAAACCTGACATCATTAGGCAGCAGCGCTATGATGGCATGGATGTAACTGAATTAGAAGAGTTTCAGAACTTAGATAGCAACCTACTGAAGGACAATGTTTTGAAGTTACAAAATCAGAAGTAAAAGTTTTTTTTGCAATAAATTAAAATTTTTTTCACCTCTGACATTGGCTATTTAAAATTTTATCTGCTGAAAATATATTTAAACATGCTTTTTTGAATTTCTTAAATAATTTTGTTTTAGTTTTTTTCTAAATTTTATTCTAAATTTTATTCTAATAATGAGAAAGTTTATGATAGAAGTTTTTTTATTTATTTAAAAAACTTAACAGTTTTATGATTAATCAATACATACATATATATATAATGCTTTAATAAGACTTCAGTAGTTTTTAATGTTTAACATGAGTCATAAAGTTGTGTCCGTTAGATTTGTATGAGTTTTTTATAATTTAAACTCTATTCTATTTAAATAATTTTATTCACTCTATTTTATATAAATAATTTAAACCAATGATTAAACTTTTTTATTAAACTGCACAAATAAAAAACTCTTCCTTTCTTTTTTGCTTCTTCCTAGAAATGAATCATCTGAAGCAATGGAAGCAATTATTTCTAACATTGAATCTATGGTATGTGTTTTGTGAATTATGAAAATAATAATAAGAAGAAATCTTTATAGCTTTAATTGTTTTTCTTATTTATTCTGAGTTTAGTCTCAAGTTTAATCTATGCATCTTTAGATGGTAATATAAAAGTGTTAATGCTCTCATATTGCTGATGTATTACAATCTTTTAAGTTTTACATTATTTGAGTATCAAAAGATAATTTTGCTTTTACTGATAAATGCATATCACAACTAGCAACATGTAATAAATGTTGAAAAAAAGATTTTTAAGTTATGTTTTCCTAGACACATTTTGTTTCACATTTTCAGGGTGATTTTGATGATGAGATAGCATCACCATTGTGTGTATGTTTGGCAAATGTTTTGGCTGATGAGCTCTCCTTACCAGTTATGCCAAGTGATCATTACAAGCTCAATGAAGATATTGCTGAAAAGTATTTCATTGCTATTTGTATAATGTTCATTACTATATTTGTAATGTTTATTTTATAACAATATATATGTATATTATATTTTTAACATTAATTCTTCTCTTCTCTTCTGTTTTTTTTTATTTATTTCTGTCTCTTCATTTAATACTTTATTTGGTTTTAAATATGTTTTAAGAGCGTTTTTTTTGTTTGTTTTTCATTACTATAACTTAACTATAATTGTACATATTCTCAATCATGAGTAAATATTCTCAATCATGAGTAGTTTCAGCAGCAGTTCAAGTGTTTCAAACAAACTTTTTTTACAAAAGAAGTTTCTTGACAAAAGAGAGTTTTTAACAAAAGATCTCCAACATCTCAAATATCAAATTGAAACATCAAAATTTAAGGAAGAAAAAAAAGAAGAAAAAAAGTAGCATCAATATAAATTATCTCTTCTAGCAACTCTTCATCAGCTATTTTGATTGATTCAAGTGGATTAAAAATCTAATAAAAATAATTTTATTAATGTCATTCCATTTTCGTGTTTTTTTGTTGTTTCCTCATATTAGTTTTACCTTTTAACAAATCTATCATAATGTGTAAATGTATACAAAGCCATATAAATTTGTTTTTGAAAAAAAAAGTCCTTTATTTCTGCCATAAATTGTTTTGGTTTTAAAATGTATTAGTTTTCTAGATGGATGCTTTCAATCATTTAGTATAAAGAAACTTTTTTCATTTTGTTTCAACAGATTGATTCCACAATATTACATTACTAAATCACTCTGTTAGATGCCTTATTAGTTGTCTAATTACAATTGATCATTGTTATATATTTTGAATTTAGGGCAATTGAGTCAAAGCTTGATAAGCCTCAATATGTGATATTTAGGTAAGTTTCTCTTCCTTTAATACTGAGCTTTGTAAAGATTTGTATAAATATTTTCTTTTTACCAAATCAACAAAGTTTAGTTAACAGCTACTATAACATTTTTATTAAATATAGGTCTATATGCTCTCTTTCAAAGAATGATATCAACCTGGAGAATATTTATACTCTATTAAATGGGATTCATGAAATTGATCGAAAAATTGGTTACCATTTTCTATTTTTCTTAAAAGCATGGTGAGTAATTTTTTATTATCAAATTTTTTTTGTTAATTGTGAATGTTTGTTTTTTTATATATATAGTAGTATTTACTAAGTTTATTTGTAAAAATTCATAGTGGAAATAATTTGTTTTGCAATATTAGCTATAATGATGAAGAAAAGTTCTCTGTGTATGAAGATTATGTCGGTTTCTTTAAAGATAGAACTTTAAAGTCAGTTCTCCTGCAGGATCTAAAAGTATGTAGAGAACATCTTTGTAGCTTCCATTTTAAACTTTTAGGAGTTCAAAGTTTTTTGTAAGTTGTAAATCATGTTAAAGTGATTGGACAGAAGGGGCTTCTTTGTTTGAGCTTAATAATACTTTTTTATATTGCTCTTATGAAGTATTGAGTTCTTCATAATATACATGGTTTTTTTACTCTTCATTAAATGTAAACAAATTTGTAAACAATTTTTATAATTGTAAACAAATAGTTTCAATGATTAATGTTCAAAAACTTCCAGCTTGTATTTTTTTCATAGATTTGTTATGAATACGACCCTCACTTGTTTATGTATTTAATTGAGTCAGTATTTAAGCGTTTCAAAAATCTGACAGTTGGAAATGAAGAAATCATTAGAATGCTTGTTTCAACAATACATCCTGATGAGGTTTAAGTTGCTGCTGTTTGTGTTGTATTGTTTTCCTGATTATTACTGTTGTAATATTAGTATTTCTTTATTACTGCTATTATTATTGTTATTATTATTACTGTTATCAGTATTGTTATTATTATTAAAGGTGATATAATTAAAATTAAGTTTGATTTTGAGTTAAACTTTTTAGATGAATTCTTTGATATCAAATATTTTAATGGGAAACTTATCAATCATTGGTGAAAATCAAGTTGTTAGTCTGTTAGGTAATTTGTATGGTGACCTGTTGACTAAAAATTGTTTTTTTGAACTTACATTATTTAAGTCATGATTATTTAGAAATATTTTTTTAAATCTAATTTTTTTTTTTTTTTTTTTTTTTGGCATTCAATATAAAAGTTTTATTTTATCAAACAAAAACTTTTTTGATAAAATAAAACTTTTTAAAAAAGTTTTATTGATATTAAAAACGTTCATAGCTCAAACTGCTATTTTATGAGTTTATTAAAAATAGTTTCCTTTTGTCAAACCACTGTGTAACCACCTTGTAATAGCTGCCTGAATCCACCTGGGGATACTTTAAATAAGAGTTTTGAATGTTTCAGTTGGTATATTTTCTCATCTCATAGTTCTTTTTAAAATGGTTTGAAGGTGCTCAACTGGGTTGAAATCCAGGGATTGGGTGGCCAGGCAAGGACATCAATTTGGTTGTCTGTTGGTTGTCATCAATTGTTTTGCTGGAAGTCATTGTTTTGCTGTATTTTTTTCTCCCTTCGTTTTTCGCATCAATTCCCTAGCATTAAAGCCAAAACAGTTAATTTTGGATTCATCTGTTCAGATTACTCTCACCCAATCCTAGGTTGTCCAATTTGTATGTTTTTTTGTAAAGTTTAACCTGAAGTTTTGGTGCCAGTTCACAATAACAAAAAAAGGTTTATATTCAAAACCTCTTTGAGAAGTTTTATTTAAATCTTGCCCAAAAGTATTAACAATTTTGAGAGTCACTGCAACTGGTTTACATCTGTGTCAAAAAAATAAAATAGTTACAAACTCATTATTTAAATTAAGAAATTAAATAATATGAAACTATTATATTTTATGAAAATATTTTTTTTGTAAAGTTTTTATAGATTATGTGTTCATATATAAAGAGTAAGTAGATAAGGATTTTGTAGAAAAGCACTTTATAAATAAGTAGTTAACAGATATTTAAACAAATTGGAGACAGAATTTTTTTTAAATTAACTATTGAAATTTAACATACAACCTAATTACTAAAAAAATTAAATTTATAAAGTATAAAATTAAGTTTTTTTATAGAATCCTCCTTGTCATGGACTTCATTTGAGCAGTCGTTTTTATGGCAGTTGATTCTTGCTGAAGAAACACCTGCCGAAATGTGTGTGGGAATACTTCCGTTGCTCAACGAAATAAAACACTATGAGTCACTCAACCATTTGTTATTGATCCTTAAAGCAGAAAGGTGAAATTATTTTACTTGAAACAAAGTGACATTTGCAAATCAAATGAATTTTACTAGTGTTTATAAAATATAGTTTGCACCTTTAATATTTTAATATTAAATTTCCTTTTTTTTTAAAAAAAAAATTTTTGTTTCAAACCTTGACTTGGTTGAACTTTAGTGTTATTAAGCTTTTAAAATTTGTGCAGGATCATCTTTTTTGAGATTAGTTTTGATTAGTGGTCCAGAAGTAGCAATCATCAATTAGTGGTCCAGAAGCAGCAATCATCATCTCAATTTTCTGATCATTTCCTCTCTTCAAAAACATAGATTAATACCACTATTTACGGTAAAAAATCTACTGTCTGTTTGTCACCCAAACATCGAGACTACTTGGAGCTGTAAACCACCTTTTCGTGATTTGCATTGAATTAATTTCAAAAGGCTCAATCATGGTTTACTCGAATCTCCTGTTTCTTTAATTAGTTTTTTCATGCGATGTGATTTTCTTTGAATCTATTCAATTGTAAGCATTAAGTTATTAACGCTTCATGAATGTACGTAAATAAGTTTCAAATGAACGCTGCAGTTGTTTTTATGTATGAAAGTTAGATTAACTTAAAAGCCAGAAAAATCTGTTGAATTGTGAGTAAAAACTTTAGAAATAATTACATCAAGCATCATTGTTTGACTTCATTCAAGCTCCAGGCTGCTTGAGTTTTTTTTAAAAAGTTTGTAATATTTTTTGTAAGAGTATGTAACATGTTTTAACATATGCGCTATGAATGTTGTAAATGAGAACAGCACTAGACAAAGTTATGATTTTAATTATTAGCAAGCAAACATTTTAAAAAAAAGTATTTTTAAAAGGCCTTTTTGGATGTATTTTTAAATTTTAGATTGATATTTGTCCTGTTAGGACAATTTTCCATGAGCAGAAACATTCTTTAATCCGAGAATTTGTAGAATCGTTTCATTTCATTTAAAAAAAAAAAAGAATTAAAATACAAAATATCCTAGAAATTCGTAAAGCTCAAATCAGAAAGTGTCTAACTAGAGATTGTCTAACACCGCAGCTGATAAACTATTTTTAAATTATTGTTATAAGATTGTGGTAATTCTTTTGTTCTATTCCCACCAAAATAAAAGAATTTCTTAATTTGCGAAAGTTTCTTTTGGCAAATTACTTCATAAATTTTGGTTCAGAAAGTTTATTAGCAAAGTGTTTGTCTCTTTTTTTACACGAAAAACTTTATTTTTTATGCTTGTGGTTTTCTAGTCCGCAACTTGAGATTATTAAGCCAGTCCTGTGCATGAAGTTGGATGGTAGCGGCAAAAACTTCAGTTTATGTTTGTTTAAAAGTTGGTGTCGAGAAGATGCAAGAGAACTTGCACACATTCTTGCGCAAATGCTCAGCAAACATAATGTTGCTTCAAAGAAAATCAAGTAAGTTGGCAAAATATCAACGTGCTATTTGTTATCTAAATAGTCATGAGAATTAAAGCACGATCAGTTGTTACAAAAGAAATTTTTATTTTTAGATCGCATAAATGTAATCCTACTGTTGAGCAAATTTTATGCCATCTGAACCAGTTTTATAACCACTGTGTTGAGGTTAACGATATGACTTGTAAGTAACTATATTTATAAAATTTTGGTAAGTTTTATCATTGAAAATAAAGAAGTTGTTGCCACAGCAATATTCTTTATTTCTTTTATGTGCCAGCATACCTGTTTGTGGGTTTTTATATCATAGAGTGCCTACAAAATATTTAAACGTGTTTTAGATATTCTTTTTTGAAATTTCAGTATTTCAGTACGAGTCTTTGCGTTACGCCCTTACTCAGGCTAAAAAGTCTGTTATTGATACAAACACGAAAACAAAGTAAGTGCTTTAGTTGAAAAGCATCCGGTTCGTGTAATTACTTTCATTTTACAGCCGGTATTGATTTTGTTCATTAACTGCTTTTTAAAAAATTCACTATTTGGCATTATTTCAAAACTTTATCAAACATTTGCCAATTAATCGCGCACTCTAGGAAATCATTTGTTTTTTGACTAATTTTCAGTATGTTAATAATTTTCTTAGATGCAAGTCACTTTTATCAGAGTTCAACGAACTGCCTGATCGAATGACGCGAAAGCGGAAAACACAACGTTTAACCAGAAGCGCTAAAAATACTGGTAAAATAGTGAAGAGCATTTCGTCCGATTCATCTGAAAGTGATCATGAAAATGATGACGAGGTAAGATATAAAATATAGTTTCAAAATAAAGTTTTTTTGAAAAAATGTTTTTAAAAATATTTGGTTTCAGGGAAGCGAAGAGGATAGTGAGGACGAAAACAATGTTCAAACTCAAAAACCTCCCTCTAAAAAAAGAAGAAAATCCAAAACCTTATCCTCAGATGACGAAGACTGAAAATCTTCAGAAAAATCAAAGTAACGTCTTCTCTGCTTCTCATCTTTTTGATTAAAAATTTAGCCATAGAGGTTTCAAAGGAATTGATCGGATCTGCTCTTGATAATCGAGAAACTTCTGTTGATGTTAAAATGTGGGAAAGTATAGAAATACATAACCTCTATTGGACTCAAAATTGCAAAAGGAGAGAATTTTGTAAAACGTATTCCGAACTTCTTGTTTGATGTGTATTGTCTTTTTCGCAAAAAGTAGACCTTCGGTAATTTTAATGGATAAAATGCAGTTTGAATGTTACATTATACTAATCGCTGCAGTTGAACCAATCTCTAAATGTTCTCCAAATTTTGAATAACTTCTTGTATTAAAACTTATGTTTAGAGACATAAAAATAAAAAGCTCACCATTAAAACTCTCATGTGTAAAGCGGTGTTTAAGACAATAGTAGTTTAAAAGTTTTATTTTCGATATTTTGGAATATATTATGAGTCTTATGAGTCCTAAACAAAAAAGATATAGTAAAACTTTCATCTTTTACATATAACATTTTCTAACTCTTACAATTTTATTGTTTAAATAAATAGTAATCATTAAATTTTACTTAAGTAATATTAGTTTTTTGCAAAGATTCTCTCAAAATGCGGGGTAACATGCAACGTAATCAGTTTGTAAAAAATAAAAGGACAGTTTACTATATATAAGCATGTCCTTGCAGTGAAAAGGACATGCTTATATATAGTAAACTGTCCTTTTATTTTTTACAAACTGAACAACGACTTAGAAAACGACGATAGAAAATGAAACGGTAACGGGTTTTGCGGCATTACCGCTGGCATGGGATAGAAGTAGCGGAAATGATGGGTTGAATAAGTCAGCAAATATACTTCTACAAACGATTACGTTGCATGTTACGTTGAAAATGAGCAATGCATGACCGTCTTTTTTAAATGTGAATATTAGCAATGTTTTCAGCGAAAACGTTCTTTGCTCAAAGTATAAAGTTTAGTTAAACTTGAAATCTCTCGATGGAAATCTCTTGATGGTACAAACGGTCTGAAAGCTCAAAAAAATCGTGTGTGAAAAATAGAACCGTCAAAAATAACCAGGTATTTTGCGTGTAAAAAAAATACATCGATTATCGAAATAGAGAAACCGAATTGATGGGGATGAGAAGAATAAACTTAGGGGTGGGATTGGGAAAAATGAGGTGGGGATGGAAAATTGTGTATGCGGCTCGGTTGGAAATGGGAAAAGTATCTCTCCGAATGTCACTCCTTACTCTGCATTGAACGTGCAAACCTTCACAGTCTGTAAAGTATACTGGGACTTATATTCGCAGTAGCCTTCTGACATTGATGAGTACCAGGAGAACCGGAAAGAACAACTATGCTTTTGTCAGACTACAAGAAATTACGTCATTTCTTCAAAAGCCAATCGACACATTCCTAGTGAAACGCTAATCTCTTTTCAGCAGATTTAGTCTTGCAGTTATAATTGTCTTTTTTCGTCTTGTCTCACATTTCGATCAAACCACAATGTATTTGAAACCATGGCTTGTGAACATTTGACTTTGAATTTTTTTCATTGTTCAACAACAAAAACTCAATTTACAATTTTGTTTGATTAATCCTTTTTTCGGTTTTGGTTCGTTTAAAAAAACAATTGCTTTTTTAGCCAATTGACACACAACGATGTTTTTATCAGAAATGTTTTTAAACAACTGAAAAAATGCTGCAACAAATTCAAATTAATTACAAAATTTAATTTTTGTTTTTGGGGGTGGACACCAACTTCATTAAAACTATGTTCAATTTTTCTTATAACTAAAATAGTTTATTTAAAAAAATGACTGAAAAAAATACACTTCATAACATATTACAATTGAAAAAAAGTAAATAGCAAAATTTTCAATTACTAGTGGCTCGCCATTCAATAACTATTTTTTCGTTATTTTTACTATGATAAAAAAAAAGTTTGAGATTATTAACTGATCGGAAAAATTTGAGATCGTTTGAAGCGTTCATAAGTCCGAAAAATGAAACAAGAAATAAAAAAAAATGTAGAAACCTTTCTTTGAACGTTGTAGCAAAATTTCATTTAATTCCTGAGAAAACAGTATTAACTTAATGACTATTAATCACATTAAAAAATTTACTTAAAAACAAAAAAAAATTTTTTAATTAAAACTGTTCTAAAAATTGCTAGATAGTAATCACCTCCCCAATATATTTGAATACCTATCTATACAATTATTATACAATTATTCTATAATTATTATATTATATTAAATAATTATTATATAATTATTCTACCTATACAATTATTATACAATTAATAAAGAACTTATTTCTGACCAGCAATTTTTTATTCGCCAATTGAGCACCTACTTTTAAGTGCCCAAGCTTGTTAGAAATCCTTAAGTAAAATAATATAAATAGTGAAAACTCTTAATATATAATAAACATGATATCTTTTAATAAAAATGAATTTTAACATGAATGTGCTTGAATAAACAAATAAGAATAAACAATTTATTTAAACTGAGCTTTACACCTTATTAATCTTAGACATTTGTAAGCACAAAACAAAAGATAAAAATTTTATTTTTTCTTGTAACTATTTTAAGTTCACTTATTCCCTGCTTTATACAAACAAATTTTTATCAATTAAATTGTCTTATCTTAATTAAATTGTCTTTTAAAAAAAGATCCTACAAGATGGAGAGATAATCTTTCTTTTGATGACTTCAAATGGTCAAAATCGCTCTTGAAAGTAACAGAAATCTAATTTTTTGTTAGGTTGAAGTCTAATTAAAAGCAGCAACTTCCTAAAATTATTTAAGTTAGGAATTGGTTGCTTTTAACAGAAGTTTAATTTTCTTTCTCATCTCTCTTTTTAACAGTTCTTCTCAGCTTTAAAAAAAACTTATCATGTGTTAACCCATGCATTAAATAACTTATAATAACTTTGGATTGAAACTTCATTAAAGTGTAACAAAGCATCTGTAAAATTATCTTTAAAATCTGAAATGTTTACGAAACAACTTCAACTTAGGCAGGTTATTTACAAAGCAGTAATGAAAAAGGCTGATAGAATGAAAGAAGAATTAAAGAAAACTATAAAAAAATCTTTATGGGCACTACATTTTGATGCGAAGAAGAATAAAACCAGCATAGTTTCCTAACTAGCGAACGGATGAATATCTGGTTTTCTAACTACTATTATGATAGAACAAATTATGAAGTTTTATTAGCTGCATTTAACTAGTTTGCAGAGGCAAAAAAATTTTTTTAAACCACTTGCAGTGTTTATGGCAGTTTCTTGATCACTGGTGTAATCAAGAAACTGTCATAAACACTGCAAGATCCAGCATTTGTGCAGAATGCAGAGTAAGAACATTACAAGAAGTAATGGTTTATGCAAAAACTGAAATGTATGTAATAAAATTTAACAGTTATAACAGTAAAGATTTTAGAATTTTTTAGAATTAAGGAACTTTTTATTAAAAAGGCCTATAATCATAAAAATTATTTTTTTTTTATGGGGGAATTTAAAAAAATAATAATTAAATAATTAAGGTATTTTTTACTTTTGGTCTAAAGCTCATTGTGTGGGACCATGGCCATATAAGATTTAAAAAAAGTTATCACCCTACTGTACATCAAAACATTTCATGTATTCAGATATTCAAGTTTTGATAATATTAATCAAATTTGTCAACAATAAGTTTGTACAAAATCGAGACATACTAAAACCTTTGGATTAAAAAGCTTTGGATTATTGCACCTGGTTAACAAACTTAATTCATTTGTATTGGCTATAAGGAGGTTTTATTACAGGATGTATTGACAGCCAAAACCTGAGATTTGAAAAAGAATTATGGTTGTTGTTAAAGGTTAATTGCTTTTGAATTGCTCAGAACATCACATAGATTAGGGTAGAAGTGCACTTGTTTGAGTGAGGAAGTAAATCCAAAGCTTTTAAGACTTCTTGAGGTTTGTTAAGTGGTAAAGGAACAGAAGAAACCAAATTTTACGCAAAAAATACTGGTGAAGAATCACCAAGTGTCCTTCTCCCATAGTTGATTACTGTGGGCCAATGTCTCTAACAAACTGCGGTGACCTTCCTATACTAATTAGTCCCCTTTGTTGCTTTTGGTGTTTCTCGAAAATCCAATTGTTTTATTTTGAGGGTTGTAATAGAACATTACAAGTCATTGTCAAAACATCTTTGTCAAAAATCTGGACGTATTCATCAAACTTTCGTTAGACGTTGACTTTTGAAAAGATAGACGTTGACTTTTGAAAACAGCTCGCCGCATGTAATTGTGATTTTGTAGTACTCTTCTAATTGTTCGAGCACTAGCAGCAACACCAGAAGCTTCTTGCCATTTTTGACTGAGATCAAAAGATGATAACTTTCTTTTCTTTTTTTTTTTCACTATGCGAATAAGTGAACGTTCGTTTCTTTCATTTGAAATACTGGGTCTTCTGGGAAGATTTTAATTGAATTTTATTCATGATATTGGTTAATTATTCTGTTAACAATTGCATGTGTTGTTTTTAAATGTTTCGCAATTTTTCTCATTAAGATATTTTGTTTCATTCGTTGTTGATTTTAAATTTAATCAATAGTTTTTCCAGCCATTTTGATCGTTGTATTGCTGAAATGTTGTTGTTAATTAGATACTAATTTTATATTTTATTTTACACAAGTTTTTAAAATATCTATACCAATTTAAATAAAACTTCAATTCCCTAATAATTATTACTAATTCGCAAATAAGCTCAGTTTTACTCAAATACAAATGCAATTTTGAAGGAAGTTTGAAAGAACAGAGATTGTTAATTTTGGCAATTAAAATTACTTTAGATTATGAGATATCAAAACTCCCATAATTATTTCAAAAAAATTCAAATATATTTATTTTATAAAAGCTACATATAGTTACTATTTAAGGAAGAAAAAAAAAAAAAAGACAAAAAATGAAATAAAAAAATACTAACAACACTATTATTATTAAACTGTCTTTTCATCAAAAAATAACGAACGAGTTTTAATCACTTTTTTTGCGATCCTTGGCATCCTATTTATTAATTCATTTACTATTTCGGGTGTAATTGATAACCAAGGTTCTTCTTATATCTGCCACAGGTGCTCTTTGGATGTTGGGCATTTTTGTCTGACCTTTCTGTCCAATTCTTCCCACAGTAACTCTATTGGGTTCAAATCTGGTGATTGGGCCGGCCAGGTCATGTTTTTGAAGACACCATTATCCTCTTGTTCCTTTATATAGTTTTCACATAATTTTGAGGTTTGTTTAGGATCATTGTCCTGCATAAAAACAAAACCACGACCAATAGTTCTTAAGCCAGAATGTATAGCATTGTTTTCTAGAATTGTTTTATATTGTTCTTTTTTCATAATACCCTCAATTTTAACTAGGTCACCTACACCAGCTGAAGAAAAACATCCCCATACCATAACTGACCCACCACCATGCTTGATTGTCGGCACTAAACACTCTGGGATAATTTTTTCTTTTGTTGTTCTTCCGATGTAAATTCTACGTCTTTGTCCAAACAGTTCAAGTTTGGACACGTCGGTCCATAGTACTTTTCCCCAGTCTTCTTCTCTTCAATTTTGGTGGTCTGTAGCCCATTATAACCTTTTCTTTTTATTTCCAATCCGTAGCAAGGGTTTCCTGACTGCTATACGGCCAGAAAGTCCTGCTTGTCTAAGACGTCGTTTCGTAGTGGTTAATAAAATAGATTTTGAATGATTCCTATTAAAGCTTGAAGTTGTTTCCGGGGCCGTAAGCCTTCGATTTCTTTTACTCATCAATATTATAATATTATCTTCTGCTTTCGTTGTCTTCCGTGGTTCACCAGATCTTTTTTTGTCTTCAAAAATGCCTGTTTCTTTCCATCGTTTGATGGTATCTTATATCGTACTTCTGGCAACTTTTAATTTTTTGCAAATTTTACGGACTGAATAACTTTCTTTATGTAATGTAATTATTTCAGAACGTTTTGCAACCGTTAAAGAAGGTTTTTTACCCTTATTTTTAATTAAATAGTCGAATTATGTAATTTTAAAATTTTTTTGAAGATTTTTTAATGCAACCGTCATGAATACCAAACGAAAAATACGAAACTAAATATTCTTAACCATTTTAGTCGGCTATCATTACATTATAAATATTTACTTCATGTTTCCACAAATAAATAACTTTAACAAGACCAAACTCTTAAGAGTAATGTAACGTTATATATATCAAGTTAAAATAAACAATTAAAAAAACAAACTTATTTATGAAAGTTTGAGGTCAGTAATACCCAATTACTGACCTCAAACTTACATAAACACATAAAATTAGTAAGTTTAAGTATTATAAATTAATATTATTGATTAATTTAATGATACAGGATAGATTTTAGCTTTTTATATAAAAACATCAAGTGTCCAGAAACTTTTGGCCTGCAGTGTATATAAACAAAAAACAAAAAAAAAACATGATGATTGTTAACAATGGCCAATACTGTACATAATACAATCCATGAGCATTTCATTTTTTAAATAACATGTCACTTTAAGTTCATTTTCCAATGTGTTTTAGAATATTCTATTTTATAACACTTTGTATCTAAGAAAATTTTGAAATTAAACAAAAATTATTGGGACACACTTTATCACATTAAACTAAAACGTTGTAATACCTAAATTTAGGTTCTTCCTTTAGTTTTAAAATTTTTTAAGTAAGGTATTCAAAACCTGTGTTAGGTTTTTAGAACCTTCCTAATCACAATTTCATAATTATTAGTTAATTATATAGCTAATAAGTTTTTGTTCATGAAACATTGAGGACCTATATTCAACGGACTGGGTAACCTGGTGTAGAATTATCCTTCTTTAAACTCTGGTTACAGGGTAATGCTCAAAATTCTGTTTAGACCTTCAAAAGATTCATTAGTTTAAACAAATGAAGATTTTTAAAATAATTTATAACCTGTTGTGATTTTTATATTTAATTTTTCAATTCACATAGAGAAAAATCAGTACAAAAGTTTATAAATTTATAATCAAATAACTTAAATTTAGAAATAGTCAAATTATTTTATAAAAGTCGATGTGTAGGTAAAATAAGTAATAGGTGCAAATTATGTCAAACCAGTAATGACTGCAATAATGGGGGCATCAATTAAAGTTAATTCTGCATTTTACACCTTAAGATTAAAAGGCAAAAAAACAAATCAAGGACTGATAGCAAAAATTGAAGATGATAAATCGTTTGAAACAATTGATAATTAAGTATAGTGAATAACATTTATGTCACATTCAAAATATTCAATTTTGTTTTCCACAATATTAACTGGATGCATCGTATCATTTAAATAGTCATTTATCCTTATCCATTCATCACCAGATGCTTGCCAACCAATATTCAATACAGCACTCAGCTAGAAACAAGAATTTTAAAAAAGATTAAACCAAACTTTATATTTTTAAAACTTTCTAAGGTTTCCATTTGTTTTATATGGCTTAATGCCTTCCTTTTACTTAGACTTAAAATAAATTCATACTAAAATGAAGTTTTCAGCAGCTAATACTTCATGATAAAAATGACAGAATAAACACAATTGTTAGCAAATTGCTAAAACATTATATAATCAAGATTTAATAAAATATTTAATAGAATTTGTAGTAACTTATAAATAAATGAGCAAATAGCAATTATTGGACAAGAAATAGCTTTTTTTGCATCTAATACTTGGACTATCAATGTACAGGATAAGAAAATTTAAACTTTTTCAAAACACACATGATATCTTACATGTTTGCAATCCATTTTTTTTCCTTTTTACTTAAACTTCCTTGTTGTATTACATATTACACAGGTGAGGCTAATTAAAATAAAACTAATAAATACCAACTTTTATGTAAAACACTTTTGGTGGTCATGTCAGACCATTTTCGGCATAAATATTATAATAACAGTTTCATTGTTTTATATAAATAAAAAACTATGATCCCACTATAATTTTTAAAAAAGTACTTAAATTTTATAAACCTTTCAACATAAAAAAAACTTACTGTTGCTCTTTTGTAGGAGGGTAAGGCTGCATTTTTAATTTCGTAAGTCAACGAGTCACCGTATTTATAATTTTGGATAATTTTTTTATATTCTCCAAGTCTTACAGCTGGTGCATCCATCATGTTAGTATCTTCAACTTTTACAGTTAATAAAGAGCCGTCAGGGATTTTTTCAGGAACTTCGCCGTTGGGGAATATAATTTTTCCACTAATATTAAACATGTCTTGAGAGCCAGCTTCACCAAGAATTAAATTGTAAGGTTGGTTAGCTCAAAGCAACTATTTACCCATACGTTATTTAAAATTAAATTGACAGACTAATAATTTAAAAGTAAATTTAACTTAATTTGTTATGTATAGATAAATGAGATCTTCAAGTTCATTTTTAAAATTAACAAGAAAGTAAATAAATTGCCGTACAAATTTTAATAAAAATACAACTTTAAAATTTACAGTCAGTGAATTAAATCTTTTAACCAAGGAAGTTAAAGAGGCCATGTAAGACACATCGTAAAATAATTTTCGCATTTTGCACTCTAAAAAAATTCGAAATTACAAATGCTTGAAAATAGCCGTCCTATAATTTTCTTAGGTATAATGTACAACATTTATGTCAAAATCTGTATAATCAAATTTATTTTCTACAATTTCGACAGGATGAACTGTATCATTTAAGTAATCGTTTGGTCGAATCCATTCGTCTTCTGATGCTTGCCAACCGATATTCAAAACAGCTTTTAGCTAAAAGAAGGTTTATAAAAAAGGAAAATAGTTCCAATTAAAATAAAGTTTTTTAAAATATCAGCGATTACTTTTTGTTTCTATTCGTTTTTAATTCATTGTTGTTTTATGAGAAAAAAATCTTGTTAAATTTGCTTACTGTAGCTTTCCGGTAAGAAGGAATTTTGGCACTTTTAATTTCATAAGTGAGGGGATCCCCGTTCTTATGACCTCGAATAATATGTTTATAGTCTCCTAATCCTATGGCTGGTGCACACATTCTACTCGTATCTTGTACTTTAACTGTTAGTAAGGAGCCATCTGGTATTTTTCCAGGAACCTGTCCATTAGCAAAGATTATTTTTCCACTAATATTAAACATTCTAAAAAAATATTTTAAGACAATAGAAAAAGAAGAATTAGTGACTATCTTTATTAATCATGTTTTTCGTTTTAAATATAAAAGCATAATATTTCTTTTTTTAAAAAACATCTGCGTCGTAACTTTACACTTTTGTTCTACGATGATTTTTTCAATTTAGGACATTATAAAAGGTAACTTTTAAATCGTAAATTTTATCTCGTATATAACACCGAGATGTCTTTTAAACTAAACTAGACGGCCATTACTTAAAATGTAACATTAATTGCACTATCCGAAATAATTCGGCTAAAAGTATTCAACAAAAAAACTTCAACAAAAAAACTCAGTAAAACTACTTCAACAAAAATTTCTTTCTCTCTTTAAACATCCGAAAATAAAATCTTTAAATCAGTTTTTAAGCCGTTGCCAAGGAGACCACTCTAAAAATCTTTAATTTAAATTGCAAATGCTTTTTTGTTACAAACTCTCTGCTTTGTACGTAGATGATACGTAGCGATAATGGGAATTTTAAAAAATTGCAAATAAAGCGAAGTGACCTTTAACTAACAAAGTTCTACGCAAAAAGTTCGAGGGCATAAAGCAATCTTGTAACTAGTTAAGTGCGTTAAAAATTCGGAGAGTTAAAAGAGTACCGAATCGGTAACAAAAAATAAAAGATAAATCCATGAACAAATGAAAATTGAAAATAGTTCTAAAACTTCGTAAAGAGACCCTTACAAAGTTTTGACTTAGATTTTACAGTTTTTCTCACCAGTTAAAATCTCGAAAGAACTTTCGCGAAACGTTTTCAACGATTAAATATTAACGAAAGTTTTTAACAAAGTCATTCATTTGTAAATTATAAAGGTTTTAAATGCGTTAAAATGAACTAGTTTCTTTTATCTTGATCCATTCTTTGTTTTATGAACCTGCTGGCTTCGGCACACAGTGTATCGAAACCACTGATCTTAAGATATAACTGGATAGCGTATTCAATTGTCTTTTTCAAAAAAAATTCAGACAATTAAGGAAATTATTTAAATATTAAGGTACAAAATATTCGATATGCAATTCACGACTAAATAATATTTATGCATAATTTATGTACCTTTTAGTTCTTAGTTACCCAATGCAGTGTGCTAGAAGGTTGATAACATAACTGTATGGTAAGCGGCAGTGGTGTCTACTTACAATTTTGACTAATTTTATATTTTCAATTTTTGTAGCAAGATACCAGATATGTATATGCTGCATGAACTATTAGCTGAGTGCTGTGAGTACACACAACTCAGGGGTTCCTTCTAGGATTATTTAATACATAAATGTAATTAACTGATATAGTATTTGATAAGAATATTAAATACAAAATATTAATTTTTAATGTATAATATTTTACTTATATATTATTCTTTGTAATATTCCAGCTCTCAATGATTGAGTCAATTGTTTTTGACTTGTTATTCAAAACGACTTATTAAGGGAATTTTTTGATAACATATATTTTGTATGTTATCAAACATTATCAACATTATGTATCTTATCAAAAAATGATACATAAATTTACAATAAACCATCTGCATTAAATGTCAGAATGCATTAGTACTTATGCATTAGTACTTCTTATCATTTCAAACAAAACAGTTTTTTAAAATTCAAAGACAGAGGAGGTTTAATTAAACCAACCAAAAGTGTTAATATTATATGCGAAGAAACTGAAAGATGTTTCCAAATGTTGCTTGCCTCAATAAATGGCAACCTTCCAAATGAAATAGGAATTCAAAATGCGATTTCTAGTGCTGTTTTGAGATCAGTTGATTATTCAAAAATATTTTTAATGAACAAACTTCTTATTAGTTTTGACTCAGCTATAACAGATAACCATTTATTTGCACTGATTAAACTTATTTCAGAAAACTATGCAAAAATATGTCTTTATCACCTGGGTAAAGAACAAACTGCCAAAATAACTGAAAAAAAGCTTAGGAAGCAAATAACAAAACTTATCCCAATCAAAAATATTTTTATGATATGATTATTATATATATATATTAACTCTAGAAGGAACCTCTGAGTTGTGTGTAATCACAGCGCTCAGTTAATAGTTCATGCAGCATTTATAATTTTGTAGTGCCTATCTGATAAATTAATACTTAAAAAATATTTTATCTTAAAAATAAAATCAGCTGCCTACCATTCTGTTGTGTTATTAACCTTCTAGCACACAGCATTGGGTAGTTAAGAACTAAAAGGTACATTTGAGATTTCTGCACAAGCAAAGAATATGTTTTGTTAAATAAAAAAATTATTATATTTGAAATTCATGTAAATATGTAATATTCCGTTATTTTTATGAAAAAAATCTTATGTTAAACAAAAAAACTAGGTTTTTATTAGAAACATATATTTATCAATATTTGAGCTTAAGATGTAAAACTTGATTATCATCAATTTCTTAATTTTCATATAGCCATTCGTTAATTTCGCCGCCATCTTGGGAGGCCAAAACTGGCTTCAAAAAATTTCCCGTATAGGCTATCCAGTTATATTTTGAGATCAGTGATCGAAACTAGGGCTTGGAAAACAGGTTTATACCTTTTTGGGATCAAAAAAATTACCGTTACCGGTTTTTATTTCATGTATCACTGCGAAGCACAAAGAAACCAAACGCAAAGGAGGATCTACCAGTGGAATGAGATCTCATCGCAAGTTAATGCATTATATTGAGGTCGGTACAAAAAGCAGTTTGAAGAAATGAAGAAAGACAATATTCTTTTTAGCATTGCTCTTAATGAATTTCGTAACAGAAGATTTTTTGAAACCAACGTTCATGTAAAAATCGGCATGGAACTTTGGGAACGATGAGAATTTTCGGCTTAATCCTTTCAGATAAAGCTGTGACCATTTATAGAGAAGAGCTAAAAGAATTATGAATTTGTCTGAACTCTGATATTGTGCCAGATTTCACTGATAGTGCATTTCTAAAGAAAATGTTTGGACATTTATTTTGTAAAGGTCTGAGATATGTATGAAAAAATGGTGCGCGATACGAATTTTTTTAATTTTTTTCGTAAGTTATTGTAAACATATTGCTCTTATGAACAGTTGTTATAATGTAAGCTATATTTCTCGATAACGTAAGTAAAATGTTATCTACGCCTGTTTCACAAGTCCCTTTTCAAAAACGATGATATTCTTCAAAAAGCACGTTCTAGCTGAGTTTTTAAAAAAATATATCCCTTATTCTTGACTTAAAAACTTTTTTTCAAGATCTCTTGATTGAAATTTCTAGTGAAATAAGTTTCTCCGATAAAAAATTCAAGACTTGAAAAGTTGATTGCAACCCTAGAATCATTAAAAGTGGGGACAGAAGCTTTATGTAGACGAGATGGAAATTTGATTTCAAGTGATCAAATTTTAAGGTTTCTTTGCATTAAATTGAGCATGCAGAATTCAACTTTAAAAAATAGAGGTTTGTTAGAGGAGCTGCATACAATAAACAGATGTTGGCTTTGCGACATTTGACCGAGCGTTATTATGTTAAAAAACAAGTTTATTGTGTCTGATATCCCATTCTGATTGATTTTGGCCAGAGCTTAAAACGCATCGATTGTTTTTGATAACGTTCTCCATTAATAGGTTCATGAGGTTTCAGAAGCTCATTGTTCTTGCAGTTTTTTGGTCTTCAAAAAACAAAATATCGCATTCTTTTGCATCTTTTGATCGAATTCTATCTTTTTCAATTATTTCATAACGTTTTTCAATTATTTCATAAAGTTTTTCAATTATTTCATAAAGTTTTTCAATTATTTCATAAAGTTTTTCAATTATTTCATAAAGTTTTGGGTGCCCTATGTCAAACAATTCTTTTTCTAATGCCAAAAAATCATTTTCATGGAGCTTTTGTGTTTCCATTTTTTTTGAACGATATGATACCAGTTTCTTGTGATGATATATTAATTTGGAAACATTTTCCCTAAAATAAATTAACAAATTTTTATTTGTCATTTAGCTTAAATTTTTATATCAATAATTATCAATAATTATGTAATAAACTATGAATATTATTTAAATCGATAGCTACCTAATACTTCTACAACTAATGTGTGGTATACCACCCATAAACCACGGTTTTCTAAGAGCAGAAACAGCGCATTTGGGCTGACATGTTTTATCATTACAAGCAGCTCGTGATTTATATCAAGAGGGCAGGATATAATTTCGGTGTGTTTTTTATTTTTATTGAAATTTAGTAATCTGCAGCAGTGATAAAAATATCTTAAAACGTCGCCTCTTGAAGGCAAACTTCTGCAATCAATTTCGTGGGTTTGTCCTAATAAATATATTTCAGTATTTGAACGTGTTGATATTGCCATTTTAAATCTAAAAAGTTACAAACGCAGCGCAGTTTCATTAAATAAATTATTGCGCGCTGTGGTTATAACTCCGCATAGGTCCGGCAGAGCAAATTAAAAAAAAAAAAATTAACTAAAAATGTACTAAATGTAAAATATTAAAAACCCTAGGGAGGTAAGGAAATTTAAAATTTTTCAAAAATTTTTACAGAAAAAGTCTTGTATATCAACGTAGAATGGGAAAATAAAGTGGCAAAGTTATAGTTTTTTCGACCCCTAAAAACGGACCTGCCTAGTGTGGAGTGAGCCTAAACGTATCCTTTTTTTTTTTTTTTTTTTTTAACCAAATGTTTTACCTAAAAAAGCTGTCACCGTTACTTTTATACAGTTTTGCATTCAGCAATGAAATAGAATGAGAGGAGTTTTTAGAAATCAGAGACAAATTTTTTAGATAAAACGAAAAAAACTGATTTTACAAATACTGAGCTTTGTGCAACTGCACAAGTATAATTTTCATCGTTTAAGTATTTCAAAAGCTAACTTCAAATTTCTAATTTCCAATTTCTATTTTCTTTTTTTTATGGAAATCTTGTTGTGTGCACTTTTTATTTGAAATAAGTCAGACTCATTCTGATGATTATAACGGATACTTCGTAATAACATTTTTTTCACAAGGATTTTCTTAAGAAAATTACTTCAGCAAGAAGAAATTTTCAAAATATCATTCTTAATAAAAGAACATAAAGAAGAAATCCTTTATATTTTAATACTGAAGAACTATGGTATGAAACCATCTGGCTTAGTAGGAATTATTTTATGCATTTTTTCGAAACATTGAAACTCGAGCATATTTTGCCAATGCAACGCCCCTTCATCTCGCGCCGAACTTCCAACAATTACGTAACCAATATTTGTCCGATACATTGGTCCATGATGGCGGATTTCGAACAAAACATCGCTTTCGAATAGTTTTTCTTTGCTTAGACCGAATTCTATTGTAGTATTGTACATTGGCTCTCGTTGCCTTTTTTGTATTGATGTACTTTTCTTGCTTTGACGCTGTTTGCCAATATATAAACTAGTTTTCACTGAAGTATCTGAAACAAACATTGAGAACCTAGTTAGACATTGCAAAATGTTGTCATGTTCATACAGCTTAACTAAACTTATTCATCCTACTTGGGTGTCCTGTTACGCCAATCTTCGGTAGTCCAGTAGCCTGTAGGATTTTTATAACAAGTTTATGAGCTATAAGATTGTAGTTGAGAACAACGCTCAGGAAGCCAAGATCGGTAAGAACATCTAAGGAATTCTGAAAAAAATTTGAATAAAAAAAAACAAGTTGGAAAGTGTATATAACTAAGATAATAATAAAAATAAGATAGAGTTTATTTCTTGCTATTATTTATACAAATTTATATTAACTATATCTGCGCTTGCTATTAACTTACTTAAAAACATTTTTTAAATCAAAATAATTATTACTAATAATCTTTTCAGAATTTAAAAAAAAAAATTCTAGACATTAAATTTTTGGGCTTTTTATGTACCTGAAGCAGCTCAAATTCTTCACTGGGTGGAGCAAGTTTAACAGAGCAAGGGATATTTTGAAACACCTTGAATTCTTTTAACGGTACCTGCCCTTGACCAAACACCATAGGCTCGCCATTTGCAAAAGTGCAAAGAGCGTGAAAAATAATATCATAGGATCCAAGTTGCTCAGCAGTGAGAACTGATATCGTAAAAGTCTCGTTAAAGGTCACCTCGCTCGTACCAAAAGCGAGATTGGTGTGGTTTTTATAAAAAACCTTTGGTAAAAGGGTTACATAAACCATATATGATAAATTTTCTATATCACTTAAAGAAACTGTTCCATCTTCATCTTGTATAAGATGTGGCTTATTTTCAGGTCTATGTTTGTCATTACGATTGTATTTTTCTAAAACTCCTATAAAGTTATCCGCATTTAAATTTATGCTTTTTAAAGATTTTATTGTGACGTATAACAGTCTTTTTTCTACGTGATAAAATAAAATAAACTCGATTTCTCCATCATTAATGTTCGAAAGGGTTTGTGCAGAAGGACGTCTCGCCCTCTTCCCATCTGATGAGCGACGAGTTTTTAAGGGATTTGATACTCGTGTTTTTAGTGCAATTTGATTTGCCGGACGATTTTTTAAATCATCGTTTTTATCTTCGTAAATGTTCTTACTATATATGGTAGGGTCGGATTTAAACCTTTGCCTTGATGTTTCAAGCTTACCTTCGTAATATTTGATGTCTCCATTTTCCAATTGCTTTTGTTGCATTAGCTGAGTAGAATACTGAGGCCAGCTTGCATCGCTATTATATGTCGTGCAATCTTCGCTAAAATTCGACGATAGTTCGTCGCTTTCTAATAACACCGACTCTCGTGAATCGCCTTGAAAAAGTCTCTCATAACGATTGTTTTTTCCTTTTGAATCTAGATGGTATATTGAAGTAGGTAGTTTATGATTACCCTCAATGTCAGAATACTTTGTATATTGTTGTTTATGAAGTATCTGAACAGCTTGTACAGCTTGCGCACTTGCTTTAAAAGAAGGTAGTTTGGGGTAGCCTGAAGCTTTCGTTGTGGTCGCATTAATGCATTTATATTTTGCTTCAGTATGAAATATCTTGTCCCACAAATAGAACCGACATATCAGTACAACAACAAGCAATACAAGTATGGCCAAGAGTACCATTAAAGGTACAAGTACTAAAACAAAAGAAAAAAAAAAGAATGTCTCAGTAATATTTATCATACAGCTCTAAATTTTTCATGATTCAACGCAGACAAAATGCATTTATTTTTATAGAAATACAAAGTTTTGACTGAGTGCATTACAATTTGACTGATTATAAATATATTTTTATAGATATATTAAGTTTCTATTTTAAATAATACTCAATCTCACCTTCAAGTCCAATGTCCATCAATTTCACCCAGATTATACCCTCTTTGATGTAGTTTCCAAGTTGACTAAAAAAACGAACATACATAAAATGTATGCAAACTGCCACTTAAAACAAATAGTTTCACTTTCATTTGTTTACAGGATGGTTACATTTGTTTACGGTATTTGGTATCAACAATCTGTTATTAAAATTTTCTTAAACAAAACTTTATTTGTCAAGAAAAATATAATATCAAACCATGTTACAAATTGCTATCAAAGCAGATAATCGTGGAAACTAATAAAATCTATAGCAGCTCACTCTCGGGGATCAAATGTTTGAATTTGGTTGCGAAATGATTCTTTTTATTGAGGCGCAGACATTTTAATCACTTTTATTTTTGTCAATGTTTTTAGAAGCGGAAATAAGAAAAAAAATACATTCTATTATCTATTTACTTAAATAAAATTTCATGAATTTTTTTTATTTCATATATCTCTGATAAAAATGTAAAAATAGACAGCACTGAGAAAAAATTCGAAAAAAGATAAAAGAATTGGCACAAAAAAAAATAGAGAAAATTGTGAATGATAATACAACATGTTACGCTTACCTGAAATGTAACATAAAAAAAGGTAAAACATAGTTATGAAAAGTAATTTACGCTTCGAACAAAAGACAAAATAAATTTTCAAATATCGTAATTCACAATGTAAACATTGGTCGCGAATTCTTTTTTTCCATTTCAAAACGAAAACAACTGACCTACGTCGAACAATACCGTGGTTTAGCAAAAAGCACTTCCCCAAAATTCGATTCCATATCTTTCACATGAAGACGTTAAACGTCCGTTCTTGAGTTTGATAACTTTAGCGTTTGAAATTTTCTCTTATAATTGAAAGGTCATTAAATTAACATCGCATTTTCTTGAAACAACACTTAAAGTTTTAAAATCTTGTTTTCATGCGGCGTTGAAATTTGAGCCTTTCATCTGAATGTTGTTACTAACACACTCAGACATTTAGAATAAAAACAGATTCTTGATTCTGAACTTTGCCTCCCATAACAGGAAAGGAAAAAATAATTTTTAACTTGCGGCTTATTAAAAGGCTTCAAAAAACGATTTCGCGACGTTGAACATGAATAAACTAACCGCGCAAACGATGACGGACGATCGTTCAAACGCTCCACACTTCACCTCTTCACATCGCTCCATTACGTTAAGAAAAGTGGTTTTAATTTGAGAACCTTTCGATTAAACGCAATTTTATGAATTTTAACTTGATGTGATAAAATAGAAGCTAATGAAGTAAAATTAAAATTACCTTCAACAGTTTTATTTTCACTGAGTAACGGTGATGATAAAAAAGATGTCTTTAATATCTTTTTTTGTATACATGTTTTGTTGCAATACTGTCCACATCATTCAAATAAGAGACAGGCGAGGATAAAATGCTCGCTTGTGTGACTGAGAAAACCTGAATTTTTTTTTGTTACGATTTGAGTTTAGTGTTACGATTATGGTAATTTTAAACATATAAATGTTAATCCCAATTATAATGGGGATAACATGCATTATAGAAGCGAATCTGCTATGATAGAGATAAGCTATGAGATTTTTTGTTACCTGCTAAAAAAAACAACTTATCTAAATCAATATATATATATATATATATATATATATATGTATATATGTTGTAAGAATAGTTAAACAAGAGAAAATTCCTTCGTTCTATATATATATTTTTCCTGCATTGTTTAAACATTTGTAATCATGTTATTATAATAATTCATTAATCCTCGCACCTCATTAAGAAATCAGATTAAATGATAATCTGATGTCTTTAAATTTTGTTTAAACGTCTAGAAAGAATTAAAGAAAAGAAAAAAATATAAGAAAAAGCCTCAATGACTTACATAATTCTCACTCAAAATGTCAATTTGCATAACCTCGATGATCTGTGATTTTTTGAAAGGACGTTGAATTACACGTTAAGTGGAGATTGTGGCTAAAAAAAGCTGTGGAACTCCGATAGTTAAAAAATAAAACGTGGTTTTTATCTTCAGAAGCTAGCTCCTTGTGCTTTCTCAAATTAAAAAAATGCGTGGCTTTTTTTATTAGGCAATTTAAAGTTATTGCGATTTATAACTACTCAACGTTATTACATCTGTTGCAAAATACATCATTTGTGTAAAATGTCACCAATTAAGAAAAAATGTACGAATAAATTCAAGTTCACAATTTCAAGAATTTTCAAAAAAGATTTAAGTATCTCATAGTTTATCAAGGATTTTTTTATGGCACTCTTGATTTCCTATTAAAGATTAGACAGATTGCATTTGTTTAATAGTCAAAAAATATGGTATCCTTCTTTTTTATTATTTGTTTTCTTTAAAAGAGTTCACGCGCACATCAGTTTCCACTGAGCTTAACAATTCTAAATTAAATAGCATTTCTGCTCTCCGCTGAGCTTTTTAATGATTTCAAATTACAGTGGCATAAGAATGAAGTTGAAATACGGTGCCAAGAAAAATGTGAAAGACGAATATTACTTTAATGATAAACAAACAACAATTGCTAATATTACTTTTATTTGTCATTGTTACTTTATTATTTTTAAAAAATATTTGATTGTATTTTAGATTTTTTGTGACAGCATCTCAAAAAAAGACGTACTTTCTTATTCCCCCTGTACTTTTCCATTCGAGAATTTTAAACAAAGAAACCCAAACATTTGTCAATTCTTGACGCGATGAAAGCCACGTATGACGAATAAAAAAAATAAAACCCTTTGTACAAAAAGAAGACATTCGAGACATTCATTCGCTGGGGATTTAATAAAAACCGACCTTACTCTACCGTGAAAAAAAAAATCCGTTTTCTTTCCATCAAATCCAATTGTATAATTGGTTTTAAAATTCTTTTTTTTTTTTCAATAAACTCTTACTTAATATGAACGTTTTTAACAGCGCATTAAGTACTCATTTTTCGCACATTCTAAGATTTGTGCACGTGATGGCTACTCTTCATTAATTTGAGTTGAAAAATGCACGTCCACCTCAATCACGGGATTACTTGTCCAGAAGCTTTTGACAAAGCAATTGTTGGCATTAAAACGTTTGAACAGCTTATGGATGATAATGGTTGAAAAAGGTCGATGAAGTTTTTTATGACAGATATTAGTGTGGAAAAATTATATTCACTTTATTTACAGTAACTCAAAGTGTTTAATGTTTTTTAAAAAGTTTTTAGTAGCGATAACTTTTGTAAAATTGTTTGGCCGTGGCTTTTTTTTTCATCAAAATGTTTTGTTTTTTTTTAAGAGAAAGAGAAATGTTGTTATAATCATTATTAAGCCATTTCTCGCTTGTACGGTAAAGCAATCACAATGCGTTTATGTGGTAAAGCATGAAAAGGCGTGCCATTATAAAATTATTATGATAATTTGCTAAAACGTCACTTCAAGTGAATGCTTGGAATTTTATTCGTCGACTTTCCCTGCTTGACCAGTTACTTTAGAGCGGGCGGATGAAATTAAGCTGCAGATAATACTCTGCAATTTTCTCTTTCTTTCTTTCTTTCTTTCTTTCTTTCTTTCTTTCTTTCTTTCTTTCTTTCTTTCTTTCTTTTTGAGATACTTTTAAAACAGAACCCAATTTTTATTTTTCCGGTTTTGTTCTCTCAGAACGAATTCGATATTTCCTCTGGACAAAATAGATATTCACACCGATTTTCTCTTTAAGAGTTAAAGTTTTCTTTTCACTAAATATTATATTCACAACAATAAGAAATCTCATGACATCAACAAAAAACAAAAGAAAACAAAAAAAAAACAAGAATATTTTATTATGGTTAGTCTCCAAGGTTGTTAAATCTTACGTCATGAAGGTATTTTTATACACCAACTGATAATTTTTAACAAAGACCACTGAAGATGGTCTTTGTTGAATATTATCAGTTAGTGTATAAAAGTGCGCTTACAAATAATCTGCAACAAACTATCACTTCGATATTATCAGTTAGTGTATATAAGTGCGCTTACAAATAATCTGCAACAAGTTATCACTTCGATATTTAAGCATTATTTAGGATTCATTCAGATTTTCAAGGAAAAAGGAAGGAGAATCCACTTCTCTATTAAAATTCTTTATTAAAAAAATTTTAATCTCCTCAAAAAACTTGTACAAAGCTACAAAAACAAAACTTATGCAATTGCATAAGTTTTGGTTATTAAATCTAGTGTCTAAAAGGTATTTCTGCATTAAAAAAAAATCCATGGATATGCAAGTATATCCATGTATAATCTATATATATATATATATATATATATATATATATATATATATATATATATATATATATATATATATATATATATATATATATATATACATTTATATATATATATATAAATGTATATCCATGTATGATCCATATATATAAAAAAATCCATGTATTTGTATATATGTTATTTATTAGATATTACTAGAAAGTAAGAAAGTACTAGACAAATGTTATTGGTTAAAAAAAAAAAAAAGAAATGTCTGTTTACATTTTGTTTCATTGGCTGTAAAGCATTTTTATATTTTTAGATAATTGTAATTGGTTAAAGTTATCATATTTATACTAATATCATACTAATATCATACTAAAAAAAAAAAAATTCTTCGTGCATCAAATGTTTTTGATAACAACAATTTCTTGAAGAACCTTTAACATTAAATTTCTTTTGTTACTCGACTTTCTCTTGCCTAAACCTAATTATAAAACCTATACATTATTTAGAGGAAAATCAGGAAAGGGATTAAACCGTAAACGCTGCTTTCTTTTCCCCAAACTTTTGAGAGAAATTCGTTTAAAACAGTTTATTTTTCAATAGTATTTGAAAAAGCAAGTTTCATGATTCATTATAGCAAAAGAACCCTTGTTGCTTGAGCAAGTCGCCATTTAAAAATCTTCAAAGCATGCATATAGCTTTCGTTCGCTGTCCGTAAAAATACTTTTTTTAAAAATGAATTTATTTGTTTGAGAACAGACAAATTTAACAAAAAACTATTCAAATGTTTTATGATCCAATAAGATCCATTTAAATAATTCAAGATGGAAAAAGAAGCTGCTTAAGAATAACTCAGCGGACGTTTTTTCTACTGAGACCGTTTCAAGAACTTCTGCCTTCCATTTGACGGTTTCAAAAATATTTTAGCAGGCGGACTGTTTGTTTAAAAAATGGATTTCACGAAGTAAAAAATTATTGAACAATGAATTTGCCGTTTACAGCTCGACAGATGTTTAGTTTTCAAGAGATCAAAACTTTAGTTTTCTGCCCAACTTTTAACAAATCAACTTTTAACAAATCAACTTAAAATGTTTCCAGTAGTTTTTTTTGAGTTGTGTGTTTTTACACTTCAATTATCTGCTTTTTTTTTTTTTTTTTTGCGTGTTGATGTCATGCTGAAGGATATTAAGCAAATAACTTATTTTGTTTTTGTTTTATTTATTTATTTTCTTGTTTTAATTTCCAAGTTTTTAAAGAAATGAAAATATTTCTGTAATAAATGCTCGTGATATACAACGATGACTCACTTCAGTTTATTATTTTTTTTTACTAATGGAAACATAAAGCGAGAGATATGTTGGAGGAGAATTCAGTTATAGTTGGCTGCGTCTTGAAAAAGAAACAGGTTCTTTTCTCTCGTGTAAGTGTAATGAAAGAAACGATATACATATTTACACTCCCGTTTACAGAATAACGGCATTCAAAGCGGCAAGGATACGCAAGTGAGTATTAATGCCACTAATTTGTTGTTGTTTTTCTTCTTAGAAGTAAAAGATTGTTCCTTTAATAAATATGTACACCGACAGTTGAACCGACATATGGCTTTAAGAAAATACTCGGTAATTAGCTAATAGACGTTTTATTGTCAAAAGAAAAAAAAGTGTTCACAAATTATTCATGAAAAGTTGAACTGTTAAAAATAAAACAAAAACCCTCTTTGAAAAGATATTTTTTTAAATAAACAACTTGTGGTTTGGGGAAAAAAATTTGCAAACTTGGAAAAGGATTTACTTTGATATTTCACGAAAGTTTTCCACTTAGCATGGCGTTTTTAAAACAGCAAAATGTTCGGACAATTCTATTAATTCTATCTACCACTATTTACATGTTACTGGGTGCTGCTGTATTCAGTGCGCTCGAAAATGAGACGCATCAAGATCAAAAAAGGCATTATTTGGAAACCTATAATAGAATCAAAGATACTTACAATATGACTCTTGAAGATATTGAAGATTTGGCAGAATATATATACAAACGGAGAAGTATTAACTGGGCTTTAGAACCGTGGAGTTATGCTGGTTCAGTATACTTCACATCAGTTACTATAACAACTATAGGTATGTAAAAACTTGATTATTTACACTCAATTTTTTATGTAACAGAACCATTTTTTTGAAGTTAAAACCCTTTAGACAAATCCATATTCTGGCGGGGTATAAATGTAATAGAACAAATACTCTTTAACTCCCCTTTATAAGTTGTTGCTATTGTTTGTTTTTACTTCCAATTGTAGGGTACGGGCATTCAGTTCCCCAAACAGTGAGCGGACAAATATTTTGCATGTTATACGCTATAATTGGAATTCCTCTTAATTTAACAATGTTTCAGGCAATTGGTGAGCGAATGGGTGTTTTAATGACATCGCTGCTGAGACGCACAAAGAGAGTCCTTGGAATTAAAAAAAACGATGTAACCCTTATAGAATTGGTTGCATTTGGTTTAATTATTTGGACAGTGTTTTTATGCGGAGGAGCTGCAATGTTTGCTCGATATGAACGGTGGGGTTTTTTCCGATCTATGTACTATTTCTTCGTAACTCTGACAACAATTGGCTTTGGTGACTTTGTTGCTTTGCAAGATGTAAATAATCCTGGGACAAGAGGATTTCAATCAAAGACATTATACATAACCTCAACTCTAATAATGATATATGTTGGGCTAGCAATAGCCTCCTCGGTTATAAACTTACTTGTAATAAGGCTGATGGAACTACAACAACCAAAAAGAAGAAGAAAAAATTTGTCTTGGAAAAGCGGACCTCGCTGCGACAATTGCAGGAGCATCAATGGAGTGTGTAAAAGTCAAGAGAATATGAACTTGATAGAGAACCACACAATTACTATACTAAATAACTTTGAAGATGAACTAGTATTTAGGTCATATAAACAACTACACAATAAGTCATTTTCTTGACAGATATTTGGCAATTAATCGTAGGGTTTCGAAAGAAATATATGTACATACTTTGAGCCATTTTTTTAGGTTCTTCGGTTTTTTACGCATTATGAAATTTATGATTTAAAGTGTTTGTTTTTCTTCTCGGTAAAATTAAGTACATCATGACTTTTTCATTTCAGCTTCTTTTTTTGTAAAATACCTGAGAAATTTTAAGGAAAACAAATGAATTACGAAAAAAAAAGCCGCAATTGCGAAATTGGTTTTTTTTTGAAGATCTTTAAAAATTTTCAAACTTTTTTTTATCAGTTCCGATAATAACGCAAATGGCTTTTGTCATTTTTAAAAGCTTGCACTTACGAAGCTAATTTGTAATGCTAGAAGTTTGTTTCAGTTTAACTAAAACGAATATGGGCGAGGTAAAATAAACCTTGTTGAAACATCTATAATAAAGAGGCAATAGTCAATTATTTACTATAAAAAAGCATAATAAATGTCCCCTAAAAAATTGAATAAAAACATTCTTTGATGAGATATTGAAAAAAGATTTTAAAAATTAGATTTTTTAAATACAGGTCTTCTCGAAGTTAATTGCTTGTAGGATTTTTTTCGCTTACCACTGTTGATCAAAAGGGTATGAGTTATGTCATAACAATTATGTGCACACACAAATTATAGGTGAATTATATTTATCTTTGCGATAAATTTGGTTATGAAGTGGTGGTTGTTTATACGTTGCGTAAGGTGGTTGTAAAGAAGGTACCTTTAAGACGATGATAAATTATTTAATGAAAGGAAATATAATATGCAGGA
This sequence comes from Hydra viridissima, assembly GCF_058129835.1. NCBI lineage: Eukaryota > Metazoa > Cnidaria > Hydrozoa > Anthoathecata > Hydridae > Hydra > Hydra viridissima. The sequence continues at coordinate 8,646,986 of NW_028324300.1, forward strand.
AATAGAATAAATTAATCAAGAAAAATATATACAAAAAATAAAACCTATAGAAATAAGAATTAAGTTCACATTTGTGAATATTTATTAGCGCTACTTTGGTTTGTTTTGATTCCTTCCATCCTCTTTCATTCTCTAATTAACAAGTCTCTTTTTATTTAATAAGTGAACATCAAGATAAGAAATAATACTGTAAAAAGAATATCTCAACTCAAATTCATTTAGGAAAAAATTTAAGCAACAACTCGATTTAATTTGACTTATTCTTAGTCTTTAAGCTGCAAAATTAATTTACTGAAACCCAGCTAACACAAAACGTTCAAGTACTTTCGAAGAACGTTGGTAACGTTCTTAGAACGTACCCGACCGATTCTAACGTTCTACGAACGTTTCTTGAACGTTTTGTGTTAGCTGGGAAGCAGCCCACGATTGATTACTTTTAAATTCCTTAAGAACAGTTAACTTCGATATCACTCGCAAACCCTTTTATTGATTTAATCGTCGTAATGTGTAACACGAATCCCAACAAGAAAAAAAAACCTATAGCAGAATTTTTAAAAAAATCTTTTGGGATGAAAATCTTTTACAGGATTCATTTTCACTTCAACAGCGATCACACTATAAGCGCTATTAATTGTAAAATATTAATTGCGTTTGTAATACATTTTATATACTTATAGATATTTATATAGTAAAAGTCATTAATTAGTAATATATATAGTTAATTGCAATAAAATTAAAATCAAAGTTGAAATATAACAGGTGGTTGCACCCCAAAAATTACTCAAAAGTAGGAACAAAATGTTTAAGGTGACCTCGTTTTTTGTCATACCAAAAAACACGAAAGACTAAATTGGCAATAAGTTTTGAACGGTTTGGAATTCAGATTTTTTGCAGGAGCAAGTTATAGTATATTTCTTTTAGGATGATTGTGTCACTGTTAACTTCTGTTGAGGACTTCAACGTTTCACAAAAAAATTACATCACGTGCACTTTAAAAACCACATTGACTTTTTGAAAATTCGAAGAAAAAAAAAAAGAATCAAAAATCAATATAGTACTCTAAAATAACTGAGCGTAGCTGGGCGAAAAAATGAACGAAATGGTTTAAAATGTTTTATTATTTTTTTTTTTTAGATTAGTATAAATAATGAAACCAAAACTTGCATATAGTTGGTGAATACAGCAGGAAAATTCAAAACTGAAAAAAAAATCAACAGTTAGAATAAACAATTGTTTGGTCCAAGGAGAACAATACAAGAGATTAGGCAGCATTGAAAACGGAACTTTTAACATCGATCAAGACCAAAAAACCACAAACCAATATTTAGATAGGAAAATGATCAATAACTAAGAAAGATTTCACTGCAAAATCTTGACAGAAGGCGAAAAGAAGTCTATAATTGCATTTATAAAAAATAAAAATAGGCGTATGCAGGCACTCAATAAAAAAGACCTAGAGAAACTGATCACGACAAATATTTTTCTTTATTTCTCTTCCAGACACCAAAGTAGTGATACAACTTATAAATCAAGTAAAAACATCAAGAATATGAGAGGGAGAGAGCATACATGTTTACAGAATTCAACTTAATAAAAGGATTTATGTTCATACTTGTAAGAATATGGAAGAAGATGGACATAAAGAGATTGATTAATTATTGCAGCAAGGCAAGTTGATATAACTAATTATACCATTATTGTAGAGTTTATGGAAAAAAGAACTGAGATCATGGTCAAAAGAACTGAGAAATTTATGAGACTAGAAAGGATCATCATATCTATCAGAACCAACAAGTTGCTTCAAAAAAATCTCGCAAGAAATGTTTTGCATCATATTGGTATGATTAGCGCCAACAAACAGTAAGAAGTATAGATAAGCCTTGTGAAAAAAAAACAAAAAAAAAAACATCCCATAGCTGATAAACCTTATTTCATGACCGTGCAAAAAGTCTAACCAAGGCTGTCGAGAAAGAACCTGTCACCCAAAACATAGATTAGTAAAAGCCAAAAATGTGATGTTGTAACAGAAGTAAAGAAAAAAAAAAAGAGAACCCCAAACAAAATCAAGACACTAAAAAAAAGAGAGTAGTAGCAAAACAAAGATTTCTCCTATGTAAAATTAAATGTATTACCAAAAAAAAATTAGAAATGATTGTAATATGATGCAGTTGGATGCAAGTAATGCCCTGTTTGTCTTTAAATTGTAAAATCTGTATGCAGCGAATGTTTCAGCGAAATTGATAGAAAGTCGATGATCTGATCTGCAGCAATCCCTGCAAAGAAGCCAAGATGTTTATTTCTCGTAGAAAATGATTTTGATAATCAAGAAGGTTCCACTGAAGGGAAATAAATTCGAAGTTCCCCAATATAAAGATGCTGAACATTTTAAAATTGTTAAGAACATAAAGAACGACTATATATAATGCATATTTACAGTGTTTATACTGTTACATCCTTTTATTTCTAACTTTTCTGACCGTATGGTTTTTGGGGTGCATGCACCTGTAGAATGAATTAGTAACGAATCTTTAAGTTTAATATTCTTTTTATGCGTCACTATCGAAAGTAATATGAAAAAAAATACTTAAGAATTAATTTTTAGAAGCTAATGAAACACATTTCGATATTTTTAGAAGCAAATTGAACCGCATGAAGATCCTAAAATTTGTTTCGCGCACAAGAAATCTCTAAAGATATGAAAAAGAAAAAAGATTTAAATTTATTTAGTTAAGGTCAGATTCACCAGGATAAAAATTCAACGTAATTCAAAAAGCATTCATATAAACATTTTCAAGCGACCGGATAAAAAAAGGTTAGAATATTTAAATATCTTCCTTTGTAAAATCGACGTAAATAAAACTAAAAAAAAACAAACAAAACATTTGAAGATTGATCCGGAAACTTAAAAAAGTTCAAAAAAAATATTTCAATATCAATTTGGTGATCTTGTACTATACATATCTTGATCTTCTGGATCAGACTGACCAAAATCTTTGTTCTTATCCACTTGGAACTCGGTACCATTTTCGCTGGAATTTGAAGATTTGTAATCAGGTGATATTTCGCTCGAACTTAAGGATTCATCATCAGGTGATATTCCAGTCCATAATTTAACAAAAGACACTTCATTTTTCTCTTCACCGTCTGATGCATTTCTTTCTGAAATATCGTCGACTAGATGATCTTTGTCCTTTAAACTGACTTCTTTTGTTTCAGGTAGTAAAACTGAGTCAATTACCAATGTTTCGCTTCCGATTTCTGATAGCACTATTACTTGATCTTCAACATTATCATTCTGGTCATTTTTATCTAGCCGGGTCACTTTTTCTTTATTGCTCGTTTTCCACAGATTGTTTAAGTTTTCCAGTGAGGTTGTGCTATGATAATACGCAGTAATCGCGATATCTTTAGCCCGTTCAGGATTCCATACCGCAGCAGCTGTCACACCAAAAAGGCTACTGTAAAAAACACGTTTGATTGGTCGCCCTAAAGCAAAATGATAGTTTCACTTTTAACTGTTTTAAAAATTCAAAAAGGTTTTAAAAGGGTGTAAAAGTGAAATTCGTAAAAATTCGTGAAAGTTTAATCTTTATGACCTAAGGTTTTAAACAGCTCAACTTTTTTATTTTTGTAAATTATTTTTAAATCCCCCCCCCCCCCCAAAAAAAAAGGCTTATTCTTCAATACACCAATAGAAAACCATGAAACCATGGAATTTAAGATCATGTAAAACATGAATTCTAAAACTATATACAATAAAACTAATCTGATGACTTTAGATCGTTGCAGACGTACTAATCATCAAAAGGTTTCTTCAAATTATAAAAAAAATTATCTTCTTGTAAAATAACATCAGCTTGTACCTCTGGGCACTTTTCTATTTAATAATACCAACATCCTCTCTGAGCATCATGTAACTTATCAAGTGATAACGCTACTTAAATGTCAAGTATAAATTTTACTCACGTCCTTTGCCAGCAACAAGTGCACCTGTAATAACAGCTAACGCAATTGTTGAGGGCTTTAAAAGGATGGCTGGCTCAGCCAGTGAATTTTTATATGCATCTAAAACAAAGAATTAAAACTCAAATTTTTTTGTTACAAATAAAAAGTTAAAAATAAATGAAATTACTTAAAACTTTAAACAAATAAAAACAGAAAAAAAAGAAGCTATTTGCATTTTGTTTATCAAAATTTACTTCAATTTTATTTACTTCTTAAAAAAGCTTCAGTGCCAGTAAAAACTGAGTCAACTTTTTCATGTGTTGTCTGGAAAATATAAATGATTTATAAAATGAATTATACAATACATAAATTATACAATATGAATTATTCTACAGCAAAAAGAAAAAATAAAAATACAATAAAGCAACAGCAAATTAAAGCAACAGCAAGTTTTTATTAAACCTTTTGAAACTCTATTGTTTTAAACATAAACATCATTTGAATGCAAATTAGAAATTGATAGTAAACAGTTTAACAACTGTTCCTGCATCTTAACTGATAGTGTGAACTTTTTCTGTTTAAAATTTCCTATTGAAAAGTAAAAAAATTTAACAAGAAGTAAAACGATTTATTATGAAAGCTGCTCAACATGAAAATCTGGGCCTTAATCCTAAAATTGACTGTTTAATCATAAAATCAACTCTTGATCTTAACTCTATGATCAAAAAATTCATATACCAAGTTTAATAGTGAAATTAATTACCAGAAATCCAGTATAAGCTTTAGTAATCTTTTGCCTCACTAATGATACAGATTCAAACAGAGCAGATGGTTCTTCAACAACTACAACTCTCTCTTGAGTTGGAGGCTCATAATAAATATCAAGCTATACAAATAAAATATTTGTGTGCATATGGATATAGCATAATACAATCATGTGTATGTATGAACTTATATATGTGTATATGTATGTGTATATGTATGTGTGTATGTATGTGTATATATAAATGTACACATATATACACACATACATACATACATACATACATACATACATACATACATACATACATACATACATACATACATACATACATACATACATACATATGTATATATATACATACACAAATACACACACACACACACACACACACACACACACACACACACACACACACACACACACACACACACACACACACACACACACACACACACACACACACACACACATATATATATACACACACAAACACACATACAAACAAAAGATGTAACTTTAAACACATCTACATTTAACAGCAAAAATTTATTTTTACTTTTTTCTGTGCTATAATACATTGTTACTGTCTTGCACTGTTTTTACTGCACACTTTGCACAAATATTTGAATGTTGTGATGTTTACTCACAAAAGACTAAGAGAAAGGTGTTAGCTTTGTGGAAAAATACCTCTCTAATGACACCAAAGCAAGTATATGATCAAAGCTCATCAAAGATAACAGTATTGAAGAAGTATTAAGAAGACCCAATGTATGACCCTATATAACTTTGCTTAGAATATGTTCTTTGTCTTTTGAGTTAAAAAACTTCACAATCAATTCTAGAAAATTGTTTTTTTCCAGCTCTGTTAAATATTTTAAGTTTATAGCATCTTTAAAATATTCAAAATACTTTAATTACTCAAACTTAGGTGCTTTAAAACTGGTGTCACACCTTTTATAATGAAAAAACATCACCACTAATAACTTATTAATAAGATATGCTGTAATTAATTTCTTAGTAGAAAAAAAAAAAGAAAAAAAAAAGAAAAATAACAAAAGCATTTGGCACTAAGATATCTTTTCTATTTTGTTAATTTGGTAATTTTATCAAGTATAAAAGTTCCACTTTTAAAATGATGCAATTCTTTGCTTGGCTATTAAACAAAATAAAACATGTTTTTTTCATCTATCAATACAGATTAAGTAAATTTCACTTAATTTCTTTTTATCAAACAACAAAAAACATAATCATGAGCTTTTTATAGAAATCAAGAACTCAATGATGACTATGCTTGTCTGCACTAATCAAATCAATTAAAAAAAAAAATTAAATTTGAAAATCTCTTCAGTTGTTGTATTTCTAAAGAATAATTGAAATTTTATTAAAATTGTAAAAATTTTTAAAACTTAGTTTGAATTACGTCCAATTTAATAATTTTGTTTTACTTTATCATAAGTAAGAAAATAACTATTATCTTTGTTCTAAAAACATCAAATGTCAAAATTTTTTCATATTGATATTATTTGATTTTATTATTCTATACATATAGCTCAATACAGCTATTTCATCCAAATTTTTAAAAAAATGATGCTCCTCAAATTCACTGATAAAAATACAGTGTTAATATAAAAACAGTGATCACCCATTAGTTAGCATTTTTACCACTAGGCAACATTACTATCGCTTATTTTTTGACAGTTCAAAAGTTGTTCTGAAGCAGCCTGAGTTAATCAGAATAAACAGACCTTAGTTAAAAAAAGATGTAACTAAAGTAGCTACTCATATAAATCACATTGGTAAAGATGTCAATCTCAGAAAGATTGGAGAAGATTGCAGGTAAAGATTTGATAAACAAGAATACAAAAATAATATATATGATTCTCTTACAATACAGATATACCTATTGACACTACATTATTTCAAATTATCCATCATTTATATAAATATTCATATTTGTTCAATAAATATGCCATGTGGGAAGTGTTAATTCTGTTACTGATTTAACAGACTATTATACATTTAACCACACTCATGACATTTATAAAATAAATATAACATAAATGATTTTCCTTACTGGCTTACTTTTATTGAATAAATAAAAAAATTTCTAGGTTCAAGCACTTAAATTGCTTTGAGAAGGTTGATGAAGATAATTGAAGAGAATTATTTAAAATGTTTTGTAATATAGCATCTAAAAATCAACAAGATATTTACTTGGTTGATTGTATTCAAGTATATCTATTAGGAGACAGTCAAGGAAAAGAAAAATAAGGTTTTTTTAAATACAAGTAATTTATATTTTTATTGTTTCAGATAAAATCCTCTGATAATAGTGTTTGCCATGAAATTTGTATGAAAGCATTTTTATCAAAATGGTATCTCTCGTTCATTATTGAGACATACTCAAGATAATATCTTGCCTACAGCTTCAGACCAAAAGGATAAAAGTAAGTCATATGAACTGTCAGAGAATAATACCTGATGAAGTTAAAAATTTTGTGTTCACATTCAGTCATTTACAGCTCATCAATACTCCTTTAATAAAAATAAGAATGTAAAATATCTTCCTGAAACATTAAATGTAATAAAAATGCAAGAACCTTTTTTTAAATCTATATAAAACTCAAGTTAGCTACAATAGATATTATCAACTCTTTGAAACAAAGTATAATTTGTTGTTTGAATCTCCTTTTGGAGAAACATGATTGTATTGTGATTCAGTCAATAGGAATCTTAAGAGATTGATTTTTCCTGATAAAAAGAAAATTAGAGATTTGAAATAAGCTGCATTTGCAAAAAAATGAAGACTAAAACAGTTGGGCAAGCACATCAACTGACAGTAATATCTTTCAATTTCATGTAAAGTGTTTAATTCATCTATTTGTATTATGAAGGATTAGAGATATATAGCCAAAATGATGCAATGTCAATGTTGTTCTATCTATTTTAAGTGGCAGATGTATTGAAAAAATTTTTTTGAATGATTTAGTTTTACTTTATGGTGTTATAAGATTAAAAAAAAATTGAGCATGTCACCCATACCCTATAAGAGGACATTAATTTTACCTAATGTTGCAGATTTCTACTTATTTAGTAATTCAAGGAAAATTATTTAGGAAAATATCCCTGAAGACTTGGATAAATTTATATTGGAAGCTATAAAAACACCAAGACTTTTCATTCTAGAGAAGTTATTACAAAACACAATAGTTTTTCTGGACCATGGAAAAAGGTTCCAAAAAAAAAAAAAGAAAAGAAACATACCCACTAAAATTGCACTGAAACATTAATACAGTGGCTTCATTCCCTTAAAGGACAGTAGAAAACAAACATCAAATGTTTACAGAACCCTGTAGATGTCCAATTTTAGAATTTGTCTTATGACAATGACATGTTGGATACTAAAGAAGATATTGAGAGATGGAGAAACAAATATTAAATGGCTATTTTCATTTATTACAACTTGCTTTTTTTTCTTTCAAGTTAATTTAAGGAATAAGCTGCAACAATTCTTTCAACTTTTCAATTTTTTTTTTAAATAAAAAATCTTTTTGAAATGCATTTATCTGTTTTATTGCGTGTACATTAAAAATTACTAATGCCAAAATATTGTCTAAAAACAGCAAATGTTACATTGACATTTAATTTATTTGCATACAATATTTAAGAGATTTTAAGGTACTTTAAAGCGCACTGGGAGTATATATCTTTGATTTCATTTCATTAAAATACATAAAAACAATAATAAAACCATGGTATTTGGTTTAAACACTCCCCTGAAAAATTGTTAATTTGTGGCATTTAAGGTTAGTATCATTAGAGTTTAATCTTGGAAGAGTGAATTTTTTTTAGGAAACTATCTAGATTTTTTCTAGCTTTAAAAATGCATACAGATATCAGAAGCATAATAAAGACATTTAAAACCATTATCAAAACTGCAACATATACGCATAAGTTGGTATATATTTACATGGTACCTCGATTGGCGAGACAAACTTCTTCTCTGATTCTGCCAAGATATATGGAACATGCAGCTTGCTTAATATACTTAAGATCATGATAAACTAAATCAAAATGAAAATTTATGAAATACGATTAATTAATTGTCATTTTACAAGATTTCTATTTTCGTTTCAACGATAAGATATGTGAGGACCGTCCGAAAGATGTAGTGATGTGCGAAGAATATACCGTCAACCGGAGTTAGGAGGAATTATTTTTGTAATTTTTCTTCAATCTCTCCTGAAATCTATTGCTCATATAACCTATGACTTTTTGTTTGTTTGTTCTATACTAGTATGTAAAAGTCATCCCAGAGAAGCTCCATAACCTGTGATTACATGATTTTGATCCTAAAAATACAACTGTAATAAATAATACAAAACCTGTGTATATATATAACTAATGTATAACTTAAACAGAATCAAGAAAGCTGAAAATACTTTACTAACCACTATACACTTTTGTACCTTACCTTCTTTAAAAAAATAAAATTAAATTAAATCTTGAATATAATGCCTTTACTTTTAGTTATTATTACCAATTATCTTTATAAAAAAAAAAAAAAAAAAAAGCTGTTACAGATGATGCCGTATTGATTATCTGTCTATTCTTAATGATCATCATTTTTTCAATGTTGTAACATTGGAAACGAAGGCATAGCATGGTGATCACAATGAATTCAAACATACACGCTCGCGTCCCATTTTGTACACACTCCTTATGTACGCGTTCGCGTCTCATTCGAGTGATGGTCGGAGAATTAGCTCACACAAGCCATAACTAATTTAACAAAGTTTTTAGCAGTTTTTAACAATTTTTTTCAACTTTTTTGTGTTTTCCTTTCATTGAACTTTTTTTTTCAACTTTTTGTGTTTTCCTTTCATTGAACTTTTTTTTCAACTTTTTTGTGTTTTCCTTTCATTTTCCTTTCCTTTCATTCACATTCCGTGGAACGTGGAACATAGATCATGCACAAATATTCTCTGGTGTGAACGCAACTTGAACAAAAATTCACGGAACATTAGAGGAACTTTTGTACCGCGCCGCTAACCCAGAACAAATGTTCCGGAATATTGCTTTGTTTTCATATTAAAAACACGGTGCCAATTTTAACTATCTTTAATGTTTATCCAGAAAAAGCATGTACCTATATGCTATTACACAATAAAATGTAACAGATGAAAGTGTCAAGAGTATAAAATCAGTGTTGCTTAATTTATTATTAAATGGTTGACTGCAAGATTTATATTTAATGTTAAAGCAACTCAAACTAAGCTTTTTATAAAGTTGATGTTAGGTTGTTAGCTTAAACTGAAATATGATTTACATTGTGTTATCTTTTTACTATCATTAAAAAGAAGTTGTGTGTGGCACTTTCAAAATGAAGTAGGCTTAAAGCAGTCTTAAAGTGAAATAACAAACTTGTAGTGAATAGTCTAGAGGTTAGGCCTATATCTCTTCTAGAATATGCATGACATAGTTAATTACATTGTATGCAAAAGTATAATAATAACAATAACAACAACAACAACAACAAAAGTAATAATAATAATGATAATAATGATAATAATAATAATAATGATGATGATGATGATAATAATAATAATAATAATAATAATAATAATAATAATAATAATAATAATAATAATAATAATAATAATAATAATAATAATAATAATAATAATAATAATAATAATAATAATAATAATAATGATAATAATAATAATATTAATAACAATAACAATAATAATAATAATGATAAAAATGATAATGATAATAATGATAATGACAATAATGATACAAATAATAATAATGATAGTAATAAGTAATAACAACGAGTGACAACTGAAAAGCAAGATTCCAGTCTTGTTTAACAACACATATCTCTTTTAAGATATAAGGTAAAATAAAAAGGAAAAATGTTTTTTTATTCTACTTTTTAAATATTTTACATATTTTTATTTTTTATAGAAAAATTAATAAAAAACAAAGCTCAAAATAAGAAGAGATTAGAAAATGTGTGTATGAATTTTATTTAAATTACAGAAATACTGGTAAAAAGTTCTCTTATGACCATTTTTTATAAACTGAGAATATGCATAATAGTACTATCTACAAGATAATTAAATGTGCTGTATGTGAATCTGGTTACCAAAGAGTTCAAGGAAGTGGAGGAAAGGTCAAAAAAATGACCAAGAAAATCATTAAAAGGCTCAAATTTATGTTGGACCTTAAAGACAGAGTTTCTCAATGACAGGCAGCTAAAAAAGTTCAACTGTGCTCAACAACACATTAGTAAAGCATTTAAAAAAAGAAGAAGAAAATTAAACCAAGAAAGAAAATGACATTACCAAAACATTCTGACCATCAAAGTGTAGTCAATTGTGTCAGAAATTCAAAAATCATAAACCAATCAATGATGAGTCTTATTCACGTTAAATCACTTCAGTATCAATGGAAGGGATATTTTTATACTAGCAATGTAAAATCTGCTCTATTTACAGTAAAATACCAAACAAAACAAAAGTTTTAAAAAAAAAATTTTCTATGGATTGTTTTTTCTGAAAATAGCATTTCTCAGCCCTATTCTGTGCCTAGTGGACCAACTGTAAATTAAAAAATCTACTAAAACAAATGCATTAAGAAGAGCCTTATTCCATTCATTGATAAGTATCATTCAGATAGTGCATAGGTATTCTGGTCTGATTTGGCATCATCTCACTATGCAAAAGTAGTAATCACATACCTAAACAAGAAAAAAGTGCATTTAATGAAAAAGTGGATAACCCTGCAAACTTGCCAGAATATCATCCTATCAAAAATTTTTGGAGTATTTTGAAATGCCTTGCCTATAAGAATATTTATCATGCAGAAAATCTTAAAAAAATACGCTTTAGAATCAAGTATTCCTTTCATAAAGTTGATATTGAGCTCATACGGAGTTCAGCTCAGTCTATACCAGGCCTAGTTGATAAAGTCAGAAGGAATGGTTTAATTGAAAATAACTGATTGTATAGATAAAAAATAGAATAAAAATACTTTCTAAAATATTTTTCCTTTTTGTTTTACCTTATACCTTAAGGGGGAAAGCCCCTTAAAAAATTATTTTTTAAAGCAAAGCATTTACAAAGTTGTTATGTTTTAAATAAAACTATATTAAAAATCAAAAAGTTCTATCATAAAATATAGCACCATGTTGCCATGGTAACCTGGTAACTAAGGAAAAAAAGGAAATTAGTTCCTTCACCCTGGCAAAGATTCCAGTCGATCAGAAAGTCATTAATAGCTATTTTTTTCCCAGTTTATTGATGAAAGATAGATCTATGCAATAAACAGTCAGTTTTGGTTAACAACTTTTCTGTCAGGTGGTAGCCATGTTTAATTTTTGCTATCATTTTAAGCACGAAAATTATAAACGTTTTCTAAATTTTTTTCTGTTTAAAAAACTTTTTAAAAAAGTTGTCTGCTTATTGTATACATCTTTATGAGAGGAACACTTTCTGAAAATTTCATATAAATCGGTCAAACGGTTTTCAAGATACTTCTGCCGGGAGGTTAAAAACCTGCGTTCTGAGAAAAATGACAAATAAGAGAAAATGAAAATGAAAAACATTATAAACTAACAGTAATAAAAGAAATAGAATATAAAAAAGCATATAATTATTAGTTTTTAATCATAAACACCAGCCCCATACAAACTTCCTTCTTTCTGTTCAAATTTGTCAGATTTTTTATGTTTGCGGCTCCTAAAATCATTCTTCGTTTCTTGATCGTGTCTTTGTTTTTATATGACATGCTGACTCTTCTCTGGTTCAAGTAATTGCATCCAGACATGGTATACTGTCCTGGTATCATACAAAGTTTTTCAAATAAAGGATACTAGACTTTAATCCTATATTAAAGACTCCAATAGCATCGTAAAGTCCAAATTTTAGTTTTGAAAGGGAAACATATTTGGACTTCGGTATTCTGGACCATATCATTGCGTTGAAGCTTTCATTCTGGTTCTGTGTTTTCCTATGAAGTAATCGATTCAAGTAAGCATCTGAAGTTAGTTCTAGATAAATAGGTTTCAATCTAAGTACAATATCAATAGGAAGACGTAGTCCTGGTTTAAACTCATTCGTACCATTAGCTTTATCGCGATTGTATCTACACCAACTGTCTTTACCTGTTGGACAATGCGGGTAATGCCAATTATTTTTGCTGGAAGATGCTACATGAAATAAACTTGCTAAAGCAGATGATCTCATACTTTCAAGGTCTAATTTAAAACAACAAATGCAGCTTAATAATAAATTGGATGCAAATCCTTTGCAAGACTTTTCATTCTCGCTTAACAATAACAGAGATGGTTGCAAACATTCAGGACATGCAAATTTCATAAATATGGAGGCAAGAATTTCTATGTCAATAAATCTGTAGCCACTAACATAGTCTGAGTTTCTACTTTGTACCATTACTGGCTTAACTTTTCTTTTTTATTGCACTTTCATATACATATTGACTTTCAGTATTTACATAGTTTGTTATATTTACATCATTGCTATTGACACTATTTAAACCAATATTTACAGCTTTTTCTTGCTTTCTTATTCCATAAAAAGAACGTTTACGTTTTCTAAGACGTTTAGTTGAAAACTTTACTCTATCAGTAACACTTTCATCACAATTTGCTATTTTAGATTTGTTCATTTTTACTCAATTACAGATTTGTAGCTTGAAAAGATGACTTAAAATGAGGAATTTTCAAATATGAGGTTTTGAAATATGACTTGTAGCTTGCGTTTCTAACAAAACTGAAAAAAAATAATGCAAAAAAAGTGGTTTTATTGATATTTTTCCTGTAACCAGGGACATTGCTAGGGAAAAATGACACATAGATGACCATACAAAAATGTAATTTATTTAACAAAAAGTTTTGCTTTTTAAAAACTGTTTTCACCATTCAATTTCTTAATAATTTTACTTTCATATTAGCAAAAAAAAAAAAAAAAAAATCATAAAATTCCTAAATTTTGAGGGACTTTCCCCCTTAAAAGAGATGTGTCGTTAAATCCGGTCTTGTTTTTCATTTGTCACCCGTTAAAGAAATTTTACTTCTCGTAGACTATTATCAAAAAGTTATATGCAAAAAGTCTAACTTTATTTTGTTTTAGGGAAAATTGCTATATCATAATGATATAATTCTATTTTCATAAGTTTACATTTATTTAAGCGATGTTCATTTTATGTACAGTCAAACCATGGCGATACTTATTACAGGCCTTCCCGTCGCGAATCCGTATTTTTAACTGGGGGCGGACAATCTTACGGAAAATATAAAAAATGGCTGAAAAAATATGCGAGCTACATTATTTTCAGTTAATTTATTAAATTTAAAAGGAACTGTTCCAATGCACAAAGTGTCTAATGCAGTTTTATTAAATGTCATAAAATTTTAATAAAACAAGAAGTAATGAAAAACAACATTTTTCAGAATAATGAATGAGTTTTATTTAAAAACGAAATCACAAAAGAAAAATAAACAACCTTTAAAATAATGCAAAAAAAGCTATTAAAATAATCATCAAATATTAGAAATTGTTATGAAAAATGTACATAGCAATACTTTTTAATGTTTTACAGATAATTTTAAAACCTTTAATGCAGGTTCTTTAGAGGATTTAGGTGAAATAAACAAACAATAATTTTTAAGAAATATGTTTGACAATATAACACCATGTTTCTTTAGCATGTTTAAGTTATAAATATCTGATATCATCATAAATATATTGCACAACGACTTTCTGCATGTCATTTTTTTCTCAATTTCAAAAATAATGTAACAAAAAAAAACCCACTGAACACAGCAATCCAGAGGTACCCTCAATCCACCTCTGTCCATAGTTTTTGTGTAGTCTCCATACAACTGAAAATAAAATGCAGTGTCAGTCAACAATTCATTTTCACTGACATCATCTTTTCTTGTAACATAGCCTGCAATATAAAACAGAGCCATTTTTGTACTCAGTGGCAAAGATGCTTCTAGTTCAGGCAATTGATTAATTATATCACAAGATTCTTCACTTCTAAAATAGCCACATTTTTGACATAAATGCTCAATATCAGTAGTGTAATCTGAAACATCAACTTTTAATTCCAATAACAGTTTAGCTTTTTCAATGTTTAATTTTTCAACAACATTTTGAACAGTTATAAAATATGTTCCGCCTGAACCTTGTCTAAACTTACTGAATGCTTTTTCAATATAATCTGTTGAGAACTCTCCTAACATAACATAAATGAAATTGTTTTTTAACAAATATTTACACATCTCTACTAACCCATAACAAGTATGCCAAATTGAAGTACCTGTATCTCTAGTTAAGGATTTTATTCTACACCCTTGTTTACCACTCATTTTAAGAGCCATATCCCCGAAATCAAGTAAATATTGCAAATTCATGTCTAGTTCTTCCGAAATAACTCTTTTACGAGAATTTAAAAATCGAGTGTCGCCATAAATTTCTTTTACACTAACTATTTTCCAGAATTTAGTAACTTTTTCTAAAAAACAAATGGTTTCATTCATATTACAAGGGTGGATAACTTTTGAATAAGTTTTGAGAGCAGCTATAGTTTCATCACAAAACACTTTTAAACAGTGTGAAACATTTTGTCTTTCAATAGGTTTTGGATGTATAGCTACAAAATTTAGTCTAGATAATTTAATTAGCTGATCTTTCTCAAAATCAAATAAACATTTAAGGTCACTCCATTTAGCAGTCATATTTTGATTTTTTTCAAAATGCAATTCCTGTGTTTTTTCTGTTATCCAGTTATTTCTGATACTTTTTAGTAGATGAACATAATCAAAAAGTAGAAAAATCCCACATTTTGTTAACCAAGGTTTTTCTTCAACTCTCTCAAATAAATTAAAAAAAGCTTGATTTGTTCGATTTCCATCACAAATAACTGAAATAACTTTTCCATTGCTAGACTTGATTGAATTAATAACATAGCATACTTGCTCAAACAAAAAAGAAGCATCCAAATGACAGACAGGTATCATTTTGCACAAAAAAGATGGTCCACCTTTTAAACATTTAACCATGATACCCAAAACAGTATTTGCTAACAACTCAGGATTATTTTCAGCTTTTCCAAATAGAGAACCACCATGGTAGAGAAGAAGAGACTTTACATAAACCTCATCTACCAGTATTATACAATTTCTCTGATTCTCCTCTATATTTGAAAATACAGTGCTGATAAAACTAATATCTGAAACATTCTTTGTCCTAGATGTAATTTTTGTCAGTGTTTTTACACTCGGAAGTTTAAAATCTTTTCTTAACTGATTGTATAGACTTCGAGATGTTGAAAAATAAGAATACGATCTGATGATTGTTTCTATACTATAAATTTTTTTACCTACTTCTGATGCATTCATAGATGCAATATGATCTTGTAATATCAATCTTTGATGATCAACTTCAATGTTGTTCAGATAGCGAATTGTTTCTTCCTCTCTTGACCAACAATCAAGAGTGGTAATATGGTTTTTAGATAATGAAGAAATAAAGCAACGAACACCAGCATGAAAACTTTCAAATTTAAAATTGCTTGAGATATGAACAGCAAACATAGGTATACAGTTAACATAAAAGGAATTTGATTGGATGTGCAAAACTTCATTTACAACAAAAGTTGTTACAGGACAAACAAATTTATGATTTTTAATATCTTCACATAAAGAAATGAATGTAAACAAATCACTTTTTAAATATCGTGACAACTCATCACACTTTTCATTTCTGATAGAAGACAACACTTTAGTAGTGGACCTTGGTTTTAAAGGTTGAGTTGGTATAATACTTGATGGAATATTAGGAAAAATCGAAGGAGGTTCGATTGGTCTATCTTTCCCATTGACACGAGCTTTTAAAAAATTTTCTGGAAAATGTCTTTCACAGACAACAGTATGACTATCAACTGCTCTCAAATCGAAGTTTTAAGACTAAACTTTCCGTAACATTGTCCGCCCCCAGTCAAAAATACGGATTCGCGACGGGAAGGCCTGTAATAAGTATCGCCTTGAGTCAAACCGATTTTGCGTGTGAATGCTGCAATAGGGTGTCCCAGAAACACACTTTTTTTTTTTTAAGGATACCTCTCAAGTTTTTCCCATTCTCTGAAGTGCCCTAAGGCTAAAAATAAAAGGAAAAAAAAAATCTTTGTCAAAAAGTGATATCTGTAAAATTTAAAAATTACGATTTTTTAAAAATAAATGTCCATTATTTCAATGTTTGATAAATTTGCAATGAAATTTTTCTGATGTTATGTTTTGTTTTTAATAAACTTAGTGATGTTCCCCTAGTTTAACAATATTATTATTAGTATTAGTGTGATTAAATGTCAATTTAAGTCATCTGTGGTCAATTAAAAAGGTAAATTTAATTACGCGCGATTTGATCATATGACACGTTATAGAGATATGTACTACATACAAGTTTACTTTTGTTGTCATGCTACATAATGTATTTTACACATAGCTAAAAACTAAACAAAGATTCAATGAATAATATAATTGTTTAATGAATGATTGAATGAATAGATAAATTAAAGTGTGTTATATAATTTAATATTTAATAGTAACTTCTAAAATGGACCGTCATCGTCAGAAAGACAAGAATAAAGGAGAAAAGAGGAAGATACAGACTAATCCCAGAAGGCTACTGTTTCTTCTCAAGTATCCTATCAACCAGCTGCCCACAAACCAGCTCCCCAGCATTGGAAATGTGCTCAGATATATACAGTTTATCAAATCTTCCAAGGTTTTAAAGTTTAAATCTACAAAACCTTTTGTAGCTTGTCCTCAAAGTTTTCCAGGCAAAGATCTTATCTGCAAGGGTAGATCCTGTAAAGATCCCAACCATAAATGTGTTACTTCTATTGTAATGGATGTGTGGAACAAGGCTGGTTTTGGAGAACTCATCATTTCTGGAGCTGCTGTCAGGTAAAAAAATTAACTAATTTTTAATTATGTAAATAAACAAATAAGTAAATCAAAAAACAAACAAATAAATAATTAAATACCAATACAAATAACAAAAAATAACCAATATTTATTTAATTAATAAACTTCTTTTATGTGTAATCAGGGATAAGATTCTGAAGTTCCACAT
This sequence comes from Hydra viridissima, assembly GCF_058129835.1. Lineage (NCBI taxonomy): Eukaryota > Metazoa > Cnidaria > Hydrozoa > Anthoathecata > Hydridae > Hydra > Hydra viridissima. The sequence goes on from NW_028324300.1 coordinate 8,664,869, forward strand.
TAAGTATTGCAAAATAATCCATCTGAGAGATCTAAACTGGGATTCGAGCATTGGTAGATTCACTAAGATACAGGAAGAGTTCATTAAGGAGAGCAGCAAACTATTTGATATATCTGTGGGGAAATTTGAGGAGAAGATCCAATCAGATCAAATTCGTTCCCAGAAGGCCAAGGCAGAGGACATTCAGTTTTTTTTAGATCAAAAAGAAGATAGAAAAATATATATAACTACAGAGGTAGACAAAGAATTTGAAAAAGCTGTTAAAAACAGACAGGATCGGTGGCAGAGAATGAAGAATATGAAGATTACAGAAGTGAAAAAAAGACAAAAAACAAGGGAACTAGTTCTGAGTGAACTTGAGGCTTCCTTTGAATCTGATGCTGGTTCTTCTGCATCCGAATCAGATGCTGTAATTTCCACAGATGAAGATTCAGTCAATGAATTACTCCAAAACTCTGATTCTACAGTAAAAGGCAAGATAAATAAAAGATTGTAATAAAATGTAAAGTTGGTTGTACAAATTTTGAGTAAACTTAATCAAACTGAATTCAATTAGATTAGAAATATCATAGCTGTTTATTATGTAGATAATGATAAGTATCAGTTCTGAGGATCTGGTGGATTCTACTTCTGAAGTATCTGCTCGATACAGGGTCGGGATTCGACCTCAAACCGCAATCATTGCAGCAATCTGCAATAAAGCAGGCGTGAATCTTGAGGATGTGCCCATCTCCAGAAGCTCTGTTCATTGAAAGAGATTCAAGAAAATTGAAGATCTTGGTAAGAGTAAATAGTAGAATATAAAATTATTGAAAATAATGAAGATCAAGTAAAACTGGCATAAATAAAGATTAAATTATGTAGGTGATAAAGTTATTTTAATTACTAGGAGACCAGATAAGACAAGATATAATGGAAACCTTGAAGGGAAAGAGGCTTGTCCTGCATTTTGACGGCAAACATATCAAAGAGATGAAGGAGAACCTGAACATAACTGTTACTGTTGAAAGGATTGCAATCAGTGTTACATCTCCTGATATTGACGACACAAATGACATTCTCTTTGGAGTAGTTCAAGCTGAAAGCTCCAAGGGAACGGACCAGGCAGATGTGATCTTAAATCTCCTAGAGTATTACGATATTGTTGATCAGATCTTTGCCATATGCTGTGACACCACTGCTTCCAACACTGGAGTATTTTTTGGGGCCATTACCATCCTCACAAACATCCTCAACATTCCTTTACTCTGGTTTCTATGCAGGCGACACATGTTGGAGTTACACATCTCTCATTTTATGGAGGCTCTTACTGGTGAGAAAACAAAGGGGCCAAGTAGAGCACTCTACGTAAGACTGCAGAAAACCTGGCCACACATCAAGGAGGAGGTAGACAAGATGAAGGAGATCATTAGGTTTGATTGGAATGAGCTACAGGTTGGATCATCCTTGTACAACATTGCAAGGGAGGCCCTGGAGTTTGGCAAGAGGGCACTGACCATAGAGACATTTAACAGGGGGGACTACAAGAAACTTTGTGAGCTAGTTGTCTTCTATTTGGGTGGAGATGTGCCAGGATTTCATTTTTATTAACCTGGAGCCTGCCATGAAGCCAGGTACAGTTATAGTATATTATCAATAATTTTTGTGTTTAGGGGAAAGTACATTTTCAAGTTTTTCTTACATATTTGATAATAATAATAATTTTTTCTAAAGGTTCATGGCAGATGCTCTATACCTGCTGACCCTGAGGATGACTGAGAAGGTAGCCCAGGTGATGAATGAGGAAGAGAAGAAGATGGTAAAGACAGCAGCATTCTTTGTTTCTGTATGTTATGGGCCCTGGTTCTTAAAATCCTGTATGGTGGACAAGTCAACTTCAAATGACTTGGCTGCCTTTAAGTCATCGTTTTGACATAAGGGACCACTACCCAAAACTTGGACAGGCCCTTCTTTCCAGCATGCAACGGCATGCTTGGTATTTAACAGAACAGTTAGTTATTCTGTCCCTAGCTGACAATGATAATGACGACAAGGTAAAGAAGAAAATGTTGGAGAAGTTGGTCAAGTGTGATGTCTCTGCCCAGTTTCATATGGGGAAACCAAAGCTACCGGTTATTATCAGGTCAACAGAGCTTACTGAGCTGGTAGGTTCCCAGAGCTGGATCTTGTTCAAGGTATGTGAGATCCCTGTTGAAGAGGTGGAGAAGTGGATCAGCGGAGATGCCAGTCAGACATTTGATATATTTAAAAGGTTTTTGAAGTCGATTAAATGTGTCAATGACTGCGCTGAAAGGAACATCCGACTAATCCAGGACTTTGTTGGAGGCTACAGGTCGGACAACATGAAACAGAACCTCATGCTGGTTGCCAGAGACAACAGAAAGAAGCTGAAGAAGGACCTGACAAAGAAACAAATTTAAAAAAATTTAATTTTTTAAACTGGAAATTTATATTTTTAAGAGAATTTCTAAAATACATGATTTTTTTCCAAAAAATTGCATTTTTTTTGAAAAATGAAATTTTACAGATATCACTTTTACTGGAACAAAAAATTTTTCTGTGGTATTTTTAGTCCATTTAGACCTTAGAGAATGGGAAAAGCTTGAGAGGTAATTTTTTTCTTTTTTTTGGGACACCCTACGCTGCAAGGAACATTTTGAAGAATATTTAGTTCCGGTAACTTTTCTTCCGGAATAATGTTCCGCCAAACGTTGCTCGTGTGAACATGGTATTACAGATATGCTAATTCATTTTAGCATCGAGAAAAATGCCGTTTATACTCCAATGTTGTCATGTTTTATCGTCTTTAGTGTTTATTTGGGCTTCCTGGACAACGAGCCAATCCGCAGCGTGACTTGCTTTTCTTGGTGAAGCTTTTTTTTTTAAAAGTATTACAAATTGCTTTATGTGTCTTTGCAGGTCAAACTGCATTATAAAACCACTAAAACTTACAATAGAAATGACGTTTTGATTAACATGACCAAACGTTGCAATAATAGATTATAAATTTTATATCAACGAAATTTTGTCAAAAACTTAATGAAATCAATAGAATTAAATTATTAAATTATCATTGAAAGAGATATGTTCACCTTAAAAATATCTTAAAGAACAAGATAAACAAAAAATTTAGAAAAAAGGCGTTGCTTCAAAGAAAAAGAATATAAACAATACCTAAAATATTTACAACATTTTCTACGCGTTTACAAAAAAATTATAACTAAAAAATTTCCAATTGGATTATTATAGTTTATCACCTAAATTAATCGATTCTAGAATAGCATCATTATAAAATGGTTTTATCTAAACAACTAGTTCACATTGAAATGGAAATATACACATCCAAAACATGTCGTTAATCTATGTTAAAGCTTAAGAAATCAAAGGTTTTCTTTTGCAGCCTTTGAAGTATGTTCTGTTTCGTCAGTGTTCTTCAAAGGTATTACAAACGAAGTATCGAAATTTCATGTAGAAGCCTATATTACAATAAAATTTACAAAAAAAAAAGTTGCACTGAATGTCTACCATAAGCTTTTACACTCGCAGGCCTGAGCTCAATAAATTTTGAATTACAATCTTTTAGTTCTCCTCTTTGAATACCTTTAAACTGCATTAACGGCTCATAAGCAAGATCGTCAAAATATTTACTAATCAAGACCAAAATAATTTCGAAACATTATATTTGCAAAGACCACAAAAAAAAGCTCTTATACAAAAACTTAGGAAGTGAAATTATTCAAAGATTTGGATCCGAACTCATAACTAAGTATTCTATAGAGGCCAGGACCATTAACATTTCAACATACGTATTTTTAAAGTATTCAACAAACATTTTATTATTTATTATGGTTTTGAGAAAAACAAAGAATGAAAGGAACTTTTGATTTTATTTTTAAGAGGAGCCAGAGAACTTCTTTATGATACACAACTGACAGAGTCGCTGATAGCTTTAGGACAGATAATAACATATTGGCTTAAAGAAAAAGTTGATGAATGTTAGCATTGTGGAAATTGAAAATTGAGAAAAAAGCAACTTAGGCGCTTAATATCAAGTATTTTACCAAAATTAATTTGCCAACTCATTGCAGCGTTCGCTAACAAGAGCAGTTGTAAACAAGAAAATAAATTCAATGAATAATATTTAAAAGATATTTCAGATTTTTGTGTTGTGCAGCCAACAGGATATTCTGAAAAAAATGAGTCCTTGGATTGTTACCAAATAAAATTTAATATAAAACTAAAACCAGCATTATACAGTATTGTGAAAAAGTTAAGAACCACTAAATTAAAAAAAAAATTTTTCAGATAAATTTAATTAATTTTTATTCTAAAGATAATAAAATAGTCCTTTTCTTCAAACATATTAAATAGAACATGAGAAAAAGGAAGATTTTTTTTTTTTTTTTTGAAAATTAATTAATAGAACCTGTAAAAATGAGGATTAAATATTATGTGTTAATTTTTATAAATATTTTTTTTGTGAAAAAGTTAAGAACCACAAAGAATTTTTTGTGCTAAATGCGGCGGAAACATCTTTTTTAATTTTTTTTTACCTTTTTTGGTTAAATATTTTATCAATGAGCTGAGTCATTACCAAAAAAAACAATAAAAGTATTTAATTTCAAACAAAAAATTCTTTTCTTTTGAAAAAATGAGCAGAAAAGCTATTAACTATGAAGATCGTATAAAAGTGGTACATTTTCACCAGGAAGGTAAATCCGCTCGTGAAATTGGAAAAGTAATAAAGCGATCACATAGTTCGGTGCTAACAATCATCAAAAGATTCAAAGAGACAAAATCTTAAGTTGATCGCCATCGTTCTGGAAGACCGTGTTTGACAACACCCAATGATGATCGCCTTTTAATCAGGATGGCAAAGAAAAATAGAACCATGGAGTCGCATGCATTAAGATGGGTATGGAAGCTTTCAAATGGAGGTCAAGCATTGGCATCACTTGTGCATAGGAAACTAATAGCTAACAATACGTTATGGAAAAAAGCTGTTCTAAAACCGCGACCTACCAAACAAAATATAAAAAAGCAAAAAGAACTTTGCCAAAGCGTCAAAGAATGGACTAAACAAAAATGGAGGACAGTAATGTTCAGTGATGAGATGAATATCGAGGTTGATAACCGAAAAAAACCGAATTTTGATTCGCCGGCAGTTTTTAAAAAATTATAATCTCGGTTGTATCGTTCAAAGAACAAAGCAAGGTAGCGGGTCGGTTGATATGTGGTGCTGCATGACATATAATTGTCTCGGTATGTTTAAATTGTTTGATGGTTGACTTAACTCTATTTATTACGTCGATTCATTTTCAAGCAAGACCATGCACCATGTCACAAGGCTAAAATTGTCTCTGAATGATTCGAAAGCAAAAATATTGAGCGTGTAACTTGGCCACCAAATAGCCCAGATCTAAATTGCATTGAAAATCTTTGGAGTTGGCTTGAAAAAGAGATTGCCAAGAAACCGCCAAGGAGCCTTGAGGAGTTACGCAATACTTTATCAGCAATACTTGGAAATGTTCCCAAACATTTTTTAGAGAATTTAATAGATTCAATGCCAAATCATATAAATGAGTGCTTAAAAATTCATGGTAGAATTACGCGGTATGAGTTAAAAATGACCATTTTATTGTTCTGTTGTTCTTAACTTTTTCAAATTTTTTTTTTAAATAAAAATTACCTATAAAATTTAAATACATTTTTTTTATTTGTTTAAAAGTTTTTATCATTATTATTATTTTTTATTTTGTTTGTCTTTTTTCTAAAATTTATTACTATTATTATTTTACCAGAAAAATATATTCAGTTAAATAAAAATTTAAAAACAAAAATAAATTGTGATTTTTTTTTGGTGGTTCTTAACTTTTTCACAATACTCTAGTTAACTCATATGGCTGTGTTAAATGAGAAGCTAATCAAATAGAAAGTTTGCATATTTTGAAATTTGAAACTAAAAAGGAAGACAGGTAGCTAGCTCATATCTGCTGTTTATAACCTCATCATGGATTCTGCGCTCCTATCGATTCCATTTGCTTCTTCTGATCCATTTTAAAAATTACTTTTGATGAAAATATTTTTGAATTTGTGAAGACGTCAGAAGAAACATAAAAACTCAAGTTTTTATGCTGCTTCTGACGTCAGAGCAAAATAAATCTTTATGGTTTACTAAATTTATATTTTCCTACACTAAATATTTTTACTACTATTTTTACATTAATATATAAAAACTATTATTTATTAGTATTTTTTTTGTATTACTATATGTTACTATATATTTTTACTATTTTTGTTATGGCTTACTAAATTTATTTTACTTGACTATTTTACTAAATTTATTCTGATTTTGACTTAAGACTTCGAAAATTATAAAATAACCATAACAAAAGCAATAAAAAGAACTTATTAATGAACTCACGTTTCAAAAGTTGTTCTGCTATTTTTTTCTGTCACTCCCCAAGAATTTTTCAAAATGTAAGAAAAAGACGTTAGCGATTAATAGCGCACCATTAATCGTCTATTAGAAAAAACTTGATTGACACAAACTAACTATATAATTTGATGAGATTACTTTACTCGTAACCATGACAAATATCTTGGACAAACAATTACCACATCTGGAACTAATTTCGAAATCGATAATAGTGTTGACAATAAAATGTCAACATTGTTTATCAAAAATCATTTGCGTGACTCAAAGCTACTAGCATCTCAAATTAATCCAGTTTTCAATTTTATCATTTTAGGCTTTGAATGCAAAAAAACTAATTATTTGAGTTGAAGCGAAAAACAGTTTGAACACTTTTGTTCCTAAAGATATGGGGTACTTTTGTTTATTATTAGTTTGTCAATTTTATACACTTGTTGTTAGCTCTATGATCCCTAATCGATTCTATGATTACTAATCGATACTATGATCACAAATCGATTCTTATTTGTTCTGAAATGGCAACCTTTTTTTCTTCGGTAAATTTTCCAGGATCTTTTGTGTTTGAAAGCTTGGAACTTGTTTCTTGTTAAGCTGTTCAGCTTTTGCTTTGATTAATAAGTACTTGTTAATGAACAGCTTATGGTTAATTATCTAAGTTCTTTGAGTGTTGTGCTCTTTCTTCACAATAAGTATTTTAATTTGTAATCTGGGCACGGCACTTCAGTTTTCAAAGCTTATTCTTCCTAATAACTTCCTTTTCAATTTTTTTTTAAATCTAATTGGGGTCTTCAGAGTTCAATTTCTTTTGGCTCAGCTTGACTCAGAAAATTTTACTCTTCGACTCATTTCTATTTACAACCTCACCCTACATTTATTAGTAGTGATAATCTGGCTGTCTATTCTCCCTGTTACGAGCTTTTTTTCATGTTAAGTTGTAAAATATCGTGAACTTTACGCCGTTCTTCGTTTCTTTAAATACTTATACTTGAGCAAGCAAATTTTTGTAAACAAGCTTAGACATTTTGTGTTTTGTTATGTAAATCCCGCAATTTACACCATGTGAAAAAATCCGAAATTGTAAATATAATTTTGCTGAGGTTTGAAACTCCTATATCCAACTATTACTTGTGGTAATGCTTACTTTAAAAAAAGTAACTGCTTCTTTAATAGAAATTTAAGTAAAAAAATTGATAGTTTAATGGAAAACTGTTTCTGCAGTTTTTAGCTAATTAATCAGAGCTTTATTTATTCATTATACTTTTTCTAAAATAAACATATCTGAAACTTTGTCAAATTTATTGATTGTAATATTACAATTCAGATTACATATTTTTTTAGGAATTCCATTAGTAATAACTCAGCCAGCGATAAGCGGAGTATAGCAATTTTATCATGTTGCATCGAAAAAAATGAATGACATTGAAAGATTCTGACAGATGCAAGAACTTAATCGCAGTATTTTTGTTTTCATTGTCAACGATGAGGCCACGAAAAAAATTACTATGTAGGAATGACACAAGAGTTTTAGCGGAAATTTTAAGGTCAGTTGCAATAGTAGAGATACTCCAGCAAACATGTCAGCGTTCAATCAACATTGAAAACCGGTCGCAGCGTGGAAAAAGCGTTACAAAAACAACGTGTTTTCAACGTTGAATCCGTTTTTGTATACTAAATCACGGTAAATTGAAACGTTGAATACGCGTTGATATTGTAACGTAATTTAGCTTCTCAAAATAAAACGTTTATTCAACGCTTTACGCAAAAAGCCACTTTAAAATATTTCAAAATTTATGCTTTATTAACGTTAAAAATAAAAATAAACCGCTTTTTAAACGTTACATTTTCAACGGTGAAAAAGCGTATAGATTTAAACGTACAGGTATAGTGCCCTTAAAAAGACAGTGCCCTTAAAAAGACAAAAAAAATTAATTGCCTATAACTTATCTTGTAAATCATTAAACAAAAGTTGGGAAATTCAAAAATATAAATAGACCATAAAACTTTCAGAAAAAAGTCAAGTTATAGTGCAGAAATATAAAACTTTTTTAAATTTTGTTCCAGAAGATTGTTTTTAAAAAAATTTGAGAACATAAAATGATGTATATTTAACATAAAACGAAAAATATTTAATTTAAGACCATAAATAAAACAGTTACTACTGTTATAAGCCCTTATAACAGTAGTAATTGTTTTTCACTTGTTTTATAGAAACATACAGTTTTGGTTGCTTAAAAAGTACTGCTAAAATGTTAATATTTTTGTCTTTTTAAGGGCACCATATATTTTTAACTTTTTTTTTCAATTTTTTATACTTCTAAAGGAGGAGAAAGGTCTCAAAAACAACAAACAAACACTTTAATTTATAATGAATAATAAATAAGATTCTCAAATAAAATAGTAAAAATAAAATTGAATAATGTTTTTAACCCCTTGGAAGAAATTATTTGACTCTAGACAAAATAAAAATAAAAAAATTTCGAAAAAATTACTTCTACCAAATATTTAAAAGCATATTTAAATTTGTTGTCTTTTTTTAAGGGCACTATACCTATATATTATCTTTTCAAAAAATCGCGTTTATTCAATATTGAATAAAATTACGCAAATAATCACAGTAAAAACGTCGCAAAGTTTAAGGTTTATCAACGTTAGACATTAGCTGCTTTTTCAACGTATTTAAGCTATTAAGCATCTGCGCTCGTTATTTTTTTATTCGAGACGAGACGAGATAATGATATCTGGAATACAATTTTTAAATTCCGAAAGAAAATTTATTGTCCCCGTTTTTAACTTTATTCCGGGAAAGTTTATTATTCAATTTTTTCCGGGACAATTCTCGTCTCGTTATTCTTGTTCCGGTTCATTTCGAGAAAACGATTCCGAGACGCAGACCCTTATAAGCTATTTATAAAACAACGTTTATTCAACGTAACATATACCAATGTTGAAAATGTGGTAATTAAAAAACGTTGAAAAAGCGTTTTTTTGCTAACAAAACGTTGCTTTGGCAACGTTGAGGAAGTGGCAGATTGACAATTTTTCTCTCATTGATTTAGTAGAAATATATAGGTCTATATATATATATATATATATATATATATATAGACCTATATATTTCTACTAAATCACCTTCAAACCAACGTAATTCTCGGAGCATTTGTTTATTTTTTTCACATTCTTTTACCCTTTTGGAAGCCAATGCCCTATTTTGGGCATCAGAAAGTTTTTTACGATTCATTATTAACAGTTACTGTAAATAACCGTACGCATCAATAAAATAATAGCATTGTCAACTACTTGAACTCAATTCATTTATCTGCAGATAAATGCATTGAGTTCAATAGAACAACTTATTAAGCTAGATACAATGTTAAATGAGAGTGTCATTTTTTCTAAATGGGTAAGTTGCCCTGTTGCTATTGCTAGTTTGAATTTTTTCTTTATGTTGTCATGGAAAATTCATTTATATTATTAACTAAAAAGTTGATTAAACAATAAAACTTTATTTTATTTATTACAGTTTGTCATTCTATACATAATTACTTTTTGTTTTTTCAACTTTCAATGTTTTTTAATTTGTTTAAAAATGTAAGGGGTTTTATAAAAGATTGCCTTTAATCATATAATTATTTAAACATTGATTAAAGATTTTTTTGAAAGCAGGTATCGCAAATAGCAAAAATTGGTGGAGTTAACTTAAAAGATAATGTAAAACGTGTTATTGAGCGGTAGGTCAACTTTCTACACCTTTCCAAGCCGAAATGGCAATGGTTTTTAATGGATTATTTAAATAGTGTTTGCGAAATATTTTTATTATATTAAATACAATTATACGCTTTTTTAAGCATATCATTTCCTGTAGCATGAACGTTACATTGTACAATATTGTAAATATTTATTCAAATAATTACAAACTTTTTAGGCTGTTAATGATTGAGTTGCGCTGTTTGTTAAACATGAAGGGGTAAACCAATTCCACGAACAAAACCAAACAAAAGGTTGTTTTTTCAAAGACAAAATTGTACTGTGTTTTAGTTGGTAATATGTTTTGTTTAAACTTTTTAAGTATGCAGATTTTTGCTAATATCATTTAAGCTAGAAGATTGAATTTTATATTTTAGAGAGTGTCTAAAAAAGATACCCAGATGAAGCAGGGATTTATGAAGCTGTAAAATCAACTCTGAAATAATCGCCAATAAATTTTTGTAGAAAGCAGAAATTGGAAGTTTAGAGATTTTTAATGACATTTTAGGATATGTGATATGATTTTGTTTGTGTCTTGTGTAAAGTGCTTTTTCTAAAATATACGCTTATTTATTTAATCTTTGATTGTATTATAAATTGTTTTATTCAAGCTTTTCAAATTTAAGCAACTACAGTTGGCTAATTAGATTGCTTCAGAGAAACTGATGATAGTAAAAGTTTGTATATATATATATATATATATATATATATATATATATATATATATATATATATATATACACTTTATAAATTTACTAATAGTCATATTAATTCATTAACATTTTACTTTTACATTGGCTCTCAGACCACTAATGATAAAAGTTTCATTTTTTGGTTTAGATTCTGTATCGCAATGATATCCTGGTCTATCGATACGATATCCTGTAAATTGTATTTTTATATATTGTATAAAGATATATTGAGTTATTACTCACACACATAAATCTTAAAAAAAATATTTGTATTTTTATATATATCTATGAATTGTATATTTTAGGCTTTTTTTACATTTATCATTGTATATTACTGTTGTATTAAAAATCGATTTTTGAATTAATGCAAGTGTAGAGTTCAACATACAATTTTGTTTTATTTGGCAATGCAAAATATATATATTATACCCACAATTACGTTTAATTATATTTTGCGATATTTTCTACAGCGCATTTAAGAGTTGATTCAACGTTATATTTCAACCTTTATTCGACGTCTTTGAGTAACGTTAAATCGACGTTTTACTATCAGCGTTACAAATCCTTGCTTTAACAACGTTTATGCAACGCTTTTTTAGAAACGTTTTTTCAACGTTACGCAATAACGTTTAATCAACGTTTCTTTAACATTACATATCTTTGCAAAATCGATTACTTTGTCAACGTTTCCACAACATCTTTTGCGACCGGTTTTCAACGTTGATTCAACGCTAACGTGTTTGCTGGAACTGTATTCGAGGCGTAGTTCTTATCTAAAACAGTTCGATTATATTTAATGTTATTGGTAAAAGAAATGAGAACTTATTTTCAATAGTTCGACTAATTATTCTTATTTCAAACCTGTTTCATTCCCATTATGCTTTTCTTCAATACATTATTTGAAAACTGACCATTTCATTTCATTTTCATTTCAAACAACTGAAAAGTGATAAAACCATGACTTATTACATTTCAGTTGGTTGACAGCTGAATGCTTTCTTTTTCAACTTCATTCGTAGTTCTACATATTGTTGTGATCCGCCTAAGTATATAACCCTTTTATATGTTTGATTATACGTATTATTTTAAGATCAGTCAATAAAGATATTTTTATACAACTTTTAAAGTAACGCGAATTCTAATATCTTTTAATGTCCCTATTATTTTTATGCACGTTTTTATAATGCGTTCCACATGAACGCACTTACGTAATTTGTATTACATAATTAGGTAGTTATCATTCTCAACAGTTCCCCCTGTTTGGGAAAAACTTCTCTTATCAGATTAATAGATCTTGATACTTAATGATAAATATTCACAAATAAGTCTATAATTTCGCTTGGGATACGATTTTCCATCAGCTTTTGATCTTTCGTTATCATTAACTTGTATTTCCTTTTGTAAGGTAAGTATGGGTATTAAGGCCCGGCGGGTAATAAGGCCCACTAATCCAAAGTTAGGGAAAAAATAAATTGTGAAACTTTTTTTCGACATTAAAATATTAGAGTTATCTGGTTTTATCACTGGCAGCAAAAAAAAATCAGCATTTCTTTACCGCGCATTCGACAAAGGTGGGCCTTAATACCCATACTTACCTTATAAACTCATCAGGTTTTAAAATCTTTTTTATAAATTGTATGTTACGTTTCCTTCTTCATCTACCACAATAACTAAACTTTGCCTTCTTTCTTTAACTATGTATTTCTTGTTTAGATATTTTGAATCTAGTTTTCCTCCACGTTCATGACGTTTTACGAGAACCTGGTCTCCTACTTTAACATCATATCTCTCCTTTGCGTTGTGTTTCTCATCAAAGTATTTTTTTACTTTTGCATACTTTTTATTTTGACTCTCTCTCACTTAATTATCGTATGGTGATTTCTCAACTATTATTGAAGGAAACTTATTTTTGATGTTTCTATTGAATAACAATGTGGCTGGTGGTTTTCCGGTTACAGCATGAGGAGCACATCTATAATTTCGAAGCATACATTGAAGTTCCTCTCTCCAGTTTCTGCCCATAAAATGAGTTATTTTTATTGTTTTCGTTATTACTTGCATGAATATTTCGAACTATACCGTTCGCTTGCGGGTATCGCGGTGTTATTTTAATATGTTTTATATCAGCAATTTCAAAACAAAATTTTAAAGCCTCACTTTGAAATGGTGGACCGTTGTCCCTTCTTATTTTGTTAGGATAACCAAATATAGCAAACAGTCTTTCTAGTTTATTTATAATACTTGGTGCTGTTGTGATTTTCATCATGTCAACAAATGGGTATCTGGAATATATATCTTCTATAACAAATAAATACTCTCCTGATGGTAATGGTCCAAATAAATCCATTGCTAATTCATCCCAAACATGTTATGGTAAAATCAACATTTTAATTGGTTCAGGATCTGGCATGCGTGAATTGGCCTGACATCCAAGACACTTTTCAATATGTGATTCAATATCACTATTCATAGTGATCCAATACACTTTTTGACACACTAATCCTTTGCATTTTTCAACACTTAAATGTCCTTCATGTGCAATTTGTAAAGCTATTTTTTGAAGAGACTTTGGTAAGACAATTCTTGTTTCTCTTAATATAATCCCCTCATGATCAGTTAACTCATTTTGAAATCTACGATATGGTTCCAGTATTGAGTTGTCATGCCATTTACCAGACACTAATGCATTCTTTACTGCAATTAAACTGATGTCTCTTGCTGTCTTCTTTTTTTACATCTTCAAGTGATATTAATTTTGGTGCCATTTTTGTCACTAAAAAGTTTACATAAGCCGCCACTTCATTTTCATCTGACTTATTGAGTACCTCATTTGGGATACAGTTTCTGGATATAAAGTCTGCAACGTTCTCTTCTCCCTTCTTATATATTATGTCAAAATCATATGCCTGCAATTTGATTTGCCATCTTGAAATGCGTGCATTTATTTTAGAACTGGATGAAAAAATAAACTTGAGCGGTTTTTGGTCCACTACGACCTTAAAGTTTTTTCCATACAGATACAAATGTAATTTTTCAATTGCCCATACCAAAGCAAGAGTTTCCTTTTCTGTAATGCTATATTTTAACTCAGCTGCTGTCAGTGACCTACTTATGTAGCAGATTGGTTTGATTCCAATACCTTCTTTTTGTAAAAGTATTCCTCCTATAGCATGATTACTTGCATCAGTAATTAACTGTACTTCTTTGTGCGGATCATAAAAAACCAAAACCAATTCATTTGATAATTCATGTTTAAGTATATTGAAAGCATAATTATGTTTTTTGACCCACTTAAATTTTGTATTTTTTTTTTAATATTTCATGTGATGCTGTTGTTTTTTCACTAAAGTCTTTAATAAATCTTGACACATATGTCCATAAACCCAGGAAACTTTGAAGTTCACTTAAAGTTGTTGGTGGTCTTGCATTCTTGATAGCCTCTAATTTGTTTGGATCAGGCTTAATACCATTTTTGGATATTTCAATACCAAAAAATTTTATCTTCTCTTGAGCAAAAATACACTTTTTTTATTTAGCTTTAAACCTAATGCACCTGTTTTGATAAACAATAATTCTAACTTTCTTAATAAATCTTGTTCATTTGATGCATATATTATAATATCATCACTAATAAACTTTACTCCATCTATTTTACCATAACTTTGTTCCATAGTCTTTTTAAAAATCTCGCATGAATTGTTGATACTATATACTAATCTTTTGTGTTGATAAACTCCCTCATCTGTTTGAAAATGTGTGATCTTTCTGGACTCAACATCTAGCTCTAACTGAGTATAAGCTTCTTTCATGTCTAACTTAGCAAATATTTTTGAACCGTACATTTCATCTATTAAGGAATCCAATGTAGGTATTGGGTATCTTTCATGTTTAATTGCTTTGTTGATGGTTCTAACATCAAGACATAATTGTACTGTTTTATTTGCTTTTGGTACAATTACAAAATTATTAATTAATTATTGTGGTCCTTCAACCTTTTCATTTACGTCAGCTTCTTCAAGACGTCTTAGTTCTGCTTGAATATCTTTTCAAAGGTGATAAGGATAGTGACATAAATTTTGTGCAATTGGTTGTATGTTTTCATCTACATACAGTTTGCATTGAAAGTTTTTTAGCTTACCATGTCCTTTGAATATATCTTCATAATCTGCAATCAATTTTAATAAATCATTAATGCATTTCAAAGTCACTTTACAATTTGCATCAAAATAATGCAAATTATTATCTTTTTGATTTAGTGGAGATTTAGTTTCATCATCAATATTTTTACACACATTAAAGTGCTGCTTGGTTTCATTTGATTTAGCCACTGAATTTACACCATTATCTTTGTTGAGCACAAAGTTTCCATTTTCATCAATATTTAAAATATTCAGCTCCTTTGCAGTTTCAATTTCCATGATATTTCCAGCATTATTTTTATTTACAACATAGATTTTGTTGGTAGTTATTTTGTTTTTTGTTTCAATTTCAGCCTTTAAATAACCTATAAACTTTAGAGGCGTTGAAGCATAGGGAAATATTACTGTTGATGATTTTTTTAGTAATAAGTTTGGATTGTGGTTTTTAATCCTTTCAAAAGTGTTTTTGTCAATCAAATTCACACTAGAACCTGAATCAATAATCATTTTTATTATAACATTTTCTACCAGTACATTTATTGATTTTTTTTACAGGATTGCCCTCTTTGTTTGGAACTAAATGTTAGGGCTAGCGCTTCCTCTTATTCATTTTCTAAGCTGCTTTCACTTTTGTTTTTATTATTTATGTCTTTAACTTGCTGTATTGTCCTGAAAGGCGTTTTTGAAAAACTTCTGCAACAAATGGCTAAATGATTTTTCTTTTGACATTTATAGCATGTTTTTCTATTAGCTTTGCACTCTTTTTGATGTCCAACAAAATATTTTTCCCCACATCGAAAACATAACGAATCATTTTCTCTTTTACCTATAGTTTCACTTTGATTACTTCCTGATTTTAAATCTGTTGCTTGTTTTCTTCTGGAAATAGTTAATTTTTTAAAATGATCTACCACGTCAATCTCCTCTGTGCATTGATTTGTTTTCTTATTTGACATTTCTTTTGCTTGTTGTTTTGATTTTTCCATGTTGCGAAATATAGCTCAAAATCTTCTCTCCATATTTCCCACCGTTTATCTATATTTGTTATTTCATTTTCGTTTATAATAAATTGTTCTATACCTGGTAAATTACTAATTGCTTTTGCGGCGCTACTCGACTTTCTCCCCCCCCCCCCCCTAATTTTATGATTGATTCTGATAGAGAATTTTATGCTGATTCATAAAAATATAAAAACATAGACCTGAAAATCAACGAAAAGTGCTCTAATTCGAAGTCAAAGTTGTAATAAATCCCACTAAAAACCCTAATATTCGCCATTTTGAAAATAAAAAATTAATGATCTTTCAGCTGACAAAAGCAATACATTAAAAGCATGGTTTTTGCGTTAAAAAAAGTCGTAAAAGTATGTTTATCTTGCGCAATTTTTTGTGGCAATGAAAATAGCTGTTTTTTGATTTATTAGAGAATAAACTATATTGCAAGTAATATACTTTTGTAATAAACTTTAAAAAAGAATTCAACAGTTTTTTTTTCCTAAAAGAAGAACTTTTGAAACATTTTATGTTCAACATTTATTTGAAATCTTCTATTAATTTCATTTCCTTATAACACTTTCGTTACCATACTTTAAAATAATAATGCTAAGGCTTATGGAAACCAGGTCTGTTTATTGCGCAATGTAACGGTAATTAATTTTCGTTAAAAATAAAAGCGTTTTGAAAAAAAAAGGCAAATATTAGGGTTTTTAGTGGGATTTTTTACAACTTTGACTTCGAATTAGAGCACTTTCCGTTAATTTTCAGGTCTATGTTTTTATATTTTTATGAATTAGCATAAAATTCTCTATCAGAATCAATCATAAAACTAGGAGGGTTGGGGGAGGGGGGGGGGGAGAAAGTCGAGTAGCGCCTGCTTTTACCATGTTTTTATCTTCGTCGCCAATTGTTGTGATCCACCTAAGTATATAACCCTTTTATATGTTTGATTATATATATTATTTTAAGATCAGTCAATAAAGATACTTTTATACAACTTTTAGACTGACGCGAATTCTAATATCTTTTAATGTCCCTATTCAGAGTTGTTATCTGTCCAATATGTCCAAGACAAATTTTCTGCCGACATAAAATATGTCAGAAACATTTTTCTGCCCACTTACTTTGACATAATTTTATGTCTGAGACATTTTCTGCCGACATAAATTATGTCAGAAATATTTTCTATCCACATATTTTGACATAATTTCATGTCTGAGACATTTGCTGTTTCTTATTTTAGAAGAAAAAATCTTACAACTTTATTGATCATTTCAGATTAATTTGACGAGTAAAACAAAAGTTTCGATTTCCCCTTATTAGAATGTAAAAACTTAGTCTCAAACTTAGTTTTTATTACTGAATGTGGTTTTTGTTATATGGCATCCTGTGCCACATTAGAAATTATGTTAAGTAGAAAGAAAAGTAGAACTTTTAAAGGGTCGAACCATTTACAGCATAAATTCGACGATCTAATCGTCTAACAACATAATAAAAATAGAAAATAACTCTTTGTCAGAATATTTATAGGTTGCTAAAATTTGGAAAATTGGCATTTTTTTTTTTTATCCAATGGTATTATATGGCCTTTTACCTTTATTTTGGCATTTTGACACAGAAAAATTTAAATTCTTGAAAAAGTATTTATTTTGGAAAAAAAGTTGAAACTAATTTTTGCCCCTCAAGAATTTTTAAGGATAATAAAAAACACCTTTTGACTTCTGATCCGAAGATTAACTAGTTGATTTCATTGATGAAATTTGTTCAAAATAAAGTGACGGAATCATTTTGAAACAGCCGCGATATGAAAAAGGGCATTATTATGGCATTTTACATTCACGCTTTTGGCATTTCACATGTAAAAAATGTTGGCAACACTGAATTTAATTGTCAATTAAAACGACTAAAATATGACGACTTGGAATGCTCGCTTCCACGTTTGAGACATTAAAACGATTTTCCTAGCCGCATTAAAAAACGATTATTAATCTAATTATTCATTTTTCGCGGTTTAAACGATTGGCCTGTGGTATAAATAGATCTTGGAATAACTATTTTCTTGTCACTGTTTTTGTTTTCCTTAAGATTTAAAGACAAATATGGAGAATAATTTATTGCACAAACAAGTGAAAAGTCAATTTGAAATTAGTAAAGAAGGAGGAAAGTGTAAAATGTGCAAAAAATTTTACAAAGGCAAGTTAAGTAACCTCAAAGATCACCTTCTTCGAAAAAACAAAGAAAAAGCAGGCGAAATCGATTTAGTTGATGCTACTTCGGCTACAAGGAATCGAAATGACGGTGAGATTCAATTAATTAAACGAATCAACCTGGATGTTGATGTAAATCAATTAATTAGAGAAATGATTAAGTTAATGATGAACCGTATCTTGTCTTTCGCGTCAGCTGATGAAATCGGACAATTGTCTTAAGTCAAAAATGCACTCAAAGAATTCTAAATTGTTGTAAATCGTCACAGCATGAAACGCTACATTCAACTTGCGTGTGAAAATATTTTTTCGCTCATAGGAGAAGAAACTGAAAATGTTCTTGTCTCTTTGATGTTTTATAGTGCGTCGCGATATGGAAGAAACGTGTTTGGTGTTAGCTGTAGATATGTGAAGAATGTGCAAATAACTGACAGAACCTTAGGCATACTTACTCAAGAAGGTCGACAGTTTGGCGAAATTTTAGCTGCTCAGTTGATTATATTAGTTGATATTAGCGCTTTAGAGAATGAAGAAGGAAATTATAGTGAAGCCCACACTGTTTGTGTTGAAAAATCAGTTGGATCGTTCTGTTCAGCCATGTTTTGTGGCGCACATGCGTGTCAGCTAGCTGCTAAGGACGTAACATCAATGTTTGAAGATGCATTAAATAACATCAGAAAAGTTGCTATCGAATCCAAAAAAGTAGCATATATTCAAACATTTAAAAATCTAAAAAAACCTCGTGTAACATTGAACCACGCTGGGATTCCACGTTTTTGATGATAGAAGATTTCCATACCAACGCAGAAGCATATCAAAGGCTAAGACACGACCAATTAAAATTAAATGCTTCATGGAGTTTAAAAGATGAATATTTCGATGCATTTTTATCAATACATTCGGCTATGATGGATTTTCAATCCGCAAAATTATCAATTAGTGAATTCTTCGTTCGATGGATTCAAATAAAAATAGAAATTGAGGACGTTCCAGCAGGTGATTTGTGATTAAAAATGCTACTGACCAACGCAATCAATACACGAGAACAAGTTTTTTTTAAATGCGAAGCATTTATTGCTGCTTTAGTTCTGGATCCTAGATTTTGCTTTACATCGGGTCATCAACTGTTTAATACAGAAATGTTGAATAGAGGAGTTATACAGCTAATCAAAATCCATCAAAAACTTTGTACTCAACGAAAACAATCAATTTCTTCATCAACAGAAGAATCCATGCAATTAAATGCGTCATATTCCTCAAATACTTCTGAAGAGATGATTCCGATGAACTCAGAAGAAATTGATGCTGAAAAAGTACGCCGTTTCATTGAATATACTGGAGGAGGAACCAGACAAGGTGTTGCTAATACAGCTTTAGAATCAGATCAAGATATTCGTCAATTAATTTTAAAATGGACTCTTAATGAACCACGAGTGTCATTAGACGTTGAATTCAACACTCTTGCGTACTGGAAGAAAAACCAGAAAACGAAATGGAATGGGCTCTATGAAATCTCGCAAGTAGTTTATGGTGCAGCGTTCTCCAGCGTAAAAGTTGAACGTGATTTCTCTGGATTCGCTTTGGTTTATAGCCATCTACGTACTCGCATTTCAAATGATTTCTTAGACTCTATTATGATGGTAAAAAATAATCTAGATTTAATTGATAAAATAAAATTTGTTTAAAAAGCTGAACATTTCACATTTTCTATTAGTCAATTTTTTATCGCGCCCCAGTGCAAGAATCGAGTTCTGAAAACCTTTTTAGAGTCGAAATATATAAAAAAAAATTTTTATAACGTAATAAAATTCTTTTAGCTTTTGAATTAACAAAGTATTTGGCAGAGTTCTAGCACAAAAAGTCAAAGTTAATTTTGAGAATAGAATTATGATTAAAACGGCCGTGATATAAAAATCTGCAACTGAATAGCATTTGGATCAAAAGGCTCCTGCATCAAGAGTTTTTTTAATGCGGCTAGGAAAATCGTTTTAATGTCTCAAACGTGGAAGGCGAGCATTCCAAGTCGTCATTTTTTACATGTGAAATGCCAAAAGCGTGAATGTAAAATGCCAACAACTGAAACATATGGAACTTTAATTTCAATGATTTATTACTTTTTGAAGAAATTATTTTAAAAAACATGCAAATAGAATTCTGTAAAATATTATGTTTAGTTTATAGACTCCTTAAAAAAAAAAAAAAAAAGAATTTTGTTATATTTAAGGAAGTCTTAATTATATGATAACTTAGTTATTTGATCTTAACAACTGAAAAAAACATCCTGTTTTGTTTTTATATAAAAACTGAATAAGTGTGATATTGATGTGCATTTGTTTTTAAAATTTTGACAACTATATTTTGTAAAAGTTTATAATAACTAGTTTATAAAAAGTTCAGTTATAAAACAATATTTATTGGTAAATTTTATTTAAATTTTAACAAATTAACAATTTCATATATATATATATATTTCATATATATATTTCATATATATATATGCAGATTGTATATATATATATATATAAATATATCTATAAAGAAAATAACCAATATCTATCAGTGTAAAAAAATATACAACAGAGGGATTCTGAAAAGGTTTGAATTATTTCTTTATCAAAAAATTTTCCAATCTGTCTAAATTACATATATTCACTGATGGTTGCGCAGGACAGTACAAAAGTTGTAAAAGCTTTTACAATCTATGTGAATTTGACCTTAGAATATGAATTTGACCTTAAAGTTGAATGGAACTTTTTTGCCACGTCCCATGAAAAGTCACCATGCAATGGGATTGGCGGTACTGTAAGAAGGTTAACAGCACAAAAAAGTTTAAAACGACCATACAGAAACCAAATTCTCACATCAGATGCTATGTATGAATTTTGTATTGAGAAAATCAAGGTTTTTAACTTCATTTACATAAAGGGATTGGACTTACAATTGCAACATGAAGAGCAAAAAGAAAGGTACACTGGTGTAACAACTCTACTTGGTACTGGTAGCTTTCATCAATTTATGATCTTGGAGATAACAGGGTTGGGGCAAAGAGGTGTAGTACGGACATTAATTTTTCAATAATCCACAATCTTAAAAAGAAACAAGATATATTTCAACTTGATACTGTTGCTTTAGGTTGTTATGTAGCTGTAGTCTGTGTAGTAATGGATCAGCATTGTAACTAAATCCAACCTAGAAGAAGTTGATGCTAAAGTTAAATTTCTTCACCCAAATGGTCCATCAATCTGTTTTAACTGGCCTGAAAGAGACGACTACTGTTTTATTCCCAACACCAACATATTGAAAAAATTATCTGTTCCACAAGCTTGCTCTAGTTCCGGTAGAAACTATGTGTTTGAAAATGCTGAAATAGAGGAAGTACAAAAAAAATGGGAACAATATTGTAAACTATTACAAACACAGTCAAAATAACTTACATCTTCGATACCTTTAAAAATCTTGTATATTTAAGTGACTGTTTAAATTATGATTAACTTATTTTTATTTTATTTACAAATATTTTTTGGAAATTTCTTGAAAAAGTAATAGATCTTTGAAATTAAAGTTCCATATGTTTCAGTTGTTTTTCCAGTTAGATTTTTTGTGCCTAGTAAGATTATAAGCAGTTGAAAATATTAACAGCAAAAAAAAAAAAAATTTGACAGGTGTGTTTTGAGATATTGGGCCCTAAAGTTGGTTTATAGAAACTAGTTGTTTTATTAACTTTTAAGCATGTTCCTTTTATATTTGAGCATTTTAAGTACTTTTATTGAATTCAGCATCAAAAAAACATTATATATGTTTATTTTCATATTTTTGCCATTTTTATTTCTTATTTTTTTAAGAAAAATGTTTTTTCAGAATGTTATGAAAACCGGGTCATTTTGGGAAACCAGATCAATATTAAAATTGCAGTATCTTGTCAACCGCTCAACATTTTTAGCTGAAATTTTGCATGTAATATTTTTTTATAATAAGGAATAATGTGTCAAAATATAACACAAAAGGAAGACACATGGTTCAATGGACTGGGTGATTTGATGTGGAATTACCCTACGGCTAAAAATTGCATTCTAACCGCTGCTTGAAATTGTCGGTTGTCCTATGGTTACTCTATTTTAACCTGAAACGCCGCGTGATGATGTGTATACAGAGTATGAAAACGTGCACTTGTGCACCTCCGTGTCCAGCACATTCTGATTGGTTGTTTCAAATTCATCACGTGATCATGACGTTGTCGTTCGCATCATCGATGACGTCATCATGTCGTCACGTTCATGAATTTCACCAATCACGTTGTGCCGTCGTGCAAGCACGACTCCCCAACATGATTGTTTCATCCATGAACGTGACGACATGATGACGTCATCGATGATGCGAACGACAACGTCATGATCACGTGATGAATTTGAAACAACCAATCAGAATGTGCTGGACACGGAGGTGCACAAATGCATGTTTTCATCCTCTGTATACAAATGTATGAATAGGGAATAGCTGAAAAATAAAAATTCATCAGAAACAGCTTCCATTATAGAAAAAATGAATAAAATATACATTTAAAAAATATATGTATAAAATATATAATAAAAAAACACCGTTTAAAAACGTAATAAATACCGTGTAAAATAATGTAAAAAAACCGTGTAAAAATAATGAAAAAAACACCGTTAAAATATACTAAAAAATGCACACTTTTACTAGGGAAATTCCCTGAGAAATTAATAGTTTCCAGTCCCCAAAGTCACTAAACCGCGCATTTTTACAAATAAAGAAAAAATAAAATGAACAACAAAGTTACCTTCCTTCGACGCCATTTTGGAAAAAATTTGAGTAGAGCTTCGCCGTCCGATCTCCTTTGGGGCTTTCGCCCAAATGACAGATTAACGTTCGCACCGGTATATATAGACAAAACGGCCCTTAAGTAAACAAACGACGGCCCTTAAGTAAACAAACCGTTGCGGGGGGTCCTAAACTGACCAATCAGATTGCAGAGAAAAGTAAACAAAAAACCAACCGACCAATCAGATTGCAGAGAAAAGTAAACAAAAGAAAAACCGGGGGTAAGTAAGGAATAATATATATGCGGACGTGTTAGTAAAATAATGAAAAATACCGTTTAAAATGAAGAAAAATAACGGTTTTTTATAACATTTGAAATAGTTTCTATTAAAGAAATAATAATATATAAATATAGGTGAGAATAGAAATAGGCTATTATATATTTTTTTTGTTTGAAATTAATATGTTGTGGGAAGAAGTGTTAGATGATTCGTTATATGAAGCCACGCATTATTATTATTCCGAAATTCGTGGTGATTCTTCATCAACGAAAAATCTTTTCAATGTGACAAATGAATTTACATTACCTTTTGTAGATTTTAGAAAAAGTGTGACTCGAAATATGTTGAAGAGAGATTCTATAATTCATTTACAATCTATGTTAATTCCTACTAATTTATCTTTAATGGAAAAAGAAGAAGATAAAACAAATGATCCGTGGATTCAAAAGGTAAAAGAGTATTATAATAATAATAATTATGAATTTTATTCTCGGATTGGATTGGATGAAGAACCGGTAATATTAGATTGGATGACAGAAAAGGTGTGTATCGTACATGGTTGGGATGTAAAAGTTATTGATTTTCGAGAAGACGTGCGGAAAAAACCTAATATATATCACAGTATTGTACAGTTAGTAAATGATGAATATTTGAAAAGGAATGATGACGATAATGTATTTATGAAAAGAACATTTATGAATGATGGTACAAAGTGGCTTAAGTGGAATGATTTACGAAGTGATATTGATAAAAATTGGTGGAACATGAATTTTCCGTTGATTCCAAATTCTTATTTACCGTTTAAATTTTGGAATGGTTCGTTTTGTAGTGGAATATCCGCTAGTCCTTTGAAAAATGAAAGTTACATTTCAAGAGAAAGAAATTTTTGTGAGATGCTGACGGATAAAAATCGAGGGGAAATTAATTTTAAAATGCGAGGGTTAAGACCGCAAAATTTCTTTTGGTATGATGTAATGCCGAAGGGAAAAGATGTGAGAATAGTGAGCGAACCGGAAAGTGATAAATACGATGTGAAGCAGACATTTATTCATAATCAATATTATTTTCCTCTTCCAAGTCCTTTACCTACTACGACACCTGAAGTTGTAAAAAGCGTGATGGATTTTAGTTTTATTCCTACTCATTCTCAGGCTGCTGTTTATAAAGTATTTCCGTTTCATCAATATATTAGTTTTCAATATGACGATAAATTAAGTATGTATGATAATCTTCATAATTTTGCTCGACAAGGATATGAAAAGTTTGAGAATGGAAAATATGTTTTAAGAGATCCGTCAGAATATCATAATTTACCATTTTTGTTTTTTGTGGAACATGATAATAATCCAAAAGACGGTAACGTTTTAGATATGATTGATCCTGATCGAAGGAAATTTACATATTTGTTTTCGATAAAAATCGAACCTCGAGATTCCGATAAATATAAAAAAAGCGGTGATGTAAATGAAATTAAAATTACTGTTCGTGTTTCTAATATTGGTCATGTGTTTGGTGAAGATCCTAAAACTGGATATTCGTATCCTATATTTGTACCAACACCGTTTGCAAGATTTTTTGAAGAGTACATTCAAAGATCTATATATCCGACTGGTGTAAAATATTATTATAAGTTTAATAAAAATAAACATTTAACTGATATGAGGTATTGGTTCGGAAACAATATTATTCAAGAAGGACATAGTAGTGGAATCCCTAACGAATGTTTGTTGATTGAAACAATGTATGAATATTTATACGGTGAAGATAATGATCGAATTAAAGATAAGCAAGTAGAAATTGAGACATTATTACAAGAGTGGCAGCATTTGTTGTATGCAGATAAGTCGCATTGGAAATATATGCCTTGCATTCCTCCTCGTATTCAAGATTTTTTATTTGGAATGTCGTGTATAAGATTGAAGAACAATAGAATTGAGAACAAAGCGGATTATTCGTATTTAGAAGTGTCGGCGAATAAGGATACTATTGTATCACATTTAACTATTCCATGGTTTCAAACAACAGAACAGAGTATATTTCCTATACGTTCACCACAAATATTGGATTATTTTAAACAAGGATTAATGGATGGAAAAACGAATATGGTGTTAAATGGATTAAGCTTTGAAGATTATAAGAATAATATATATTTGAAAGTAATGTGTAAAGATCTTTGGACTCCGCAATGGAGTGAGAAAGATAATTTGAAATGGTGTCCTCCGTTATATGATGATATTTCATTAGAAGCTATTAATAAAAGTGTTGTGTATAACGTAATTAAGTTTCTTAAAAATCCAGTGGGAAATTTTAAATATTCATTAACGTATAATGATGACTATGTTTCATTATTAAATGGTGATTTTAAATCAGTTAAATTTAAACCATACATGAATGATAAAAAGAACAATTTAGAAGTGTGGTTATATTGTGAACAAATAAAAGAAAGTTATTCTTCTTCAGTAAAATTGCCTTTGATATGTTTAGGTTTGTGGAGAAAAGAAATTCCTACTAAAAATAAAACGAATTATTATCGTTGGTGTCAAGGACAAAAGAATATATTAACGGATGATGCTATTCAACAACTTACATTTTATTCCACTGATATATATCAACAACCGCTTGTTCAAAGAAGATATGACGGTACTATTATTGATAATTGGAAAGAAAGCTATCCTATTAGAGGAGTTCATTTAATAGTGTATCAGCCTAGAGATGAAAGAATTAAAAATAAAAAATTGACAAATGTGTTTGAAACTATGATTATTCATCGTGATGATAATAGTCTGCAAAACGAGAGTAACCCTTTTTCATTAAGATTAACAGATTCAGTAGTTAATGAAATTCAACAAAGAAATATAAATAAAAAATATTATCGTTGCGCATTAACTTACATTTATTTTTTTCCAACAGAAGCTCTTAATTTTCCTTCTGAAGATGATCGTTGGGTGCATGTTACGTTTAATATGGCGGAGAAATGTGATGTTTATTTAAACAATATAAAGGTTGAACATGTAGTGGCGTCGTTTGATTTAAATCAATATTTAGTTAAAGGTGATAAAAGAACAAACATTTCATTGTTAAACAATTATCAACCTCTTTTAGAAGGGCAAATGCGTTATTTTCAAGTAAAAGATACGGTTGATTTTTCATCATTTAGTTGTACATTATTGAATTCAAAAAATGAAAAATTAGTATATAATTATGTTATCGATCCAATATTTGTATTGCAATGGATACCAGTGGTGTGAAAGATGTTTTTATTTTACATAAGAAATGGAAAGGAAATGACAATAATGAAAGTAGTGAAGTTAATCCTTTTTTGTTGGGAGTGGAGATGGAATCTATAAGCGAATGTTTGCAAAGATATGGCGAAAATAGAGTGAAATGCTTCGTTAAGCAAATATTTTTTATGCCGAATAACGTTTTGAATTTCCCTCACGAAGATGATAAAATGGTACATGTTCAGTTTGAAAATGCATTATCTCAAATGGTTTTTTTAAATAACAAGCTTGTTGAAAATATCGTTTGTTCTTTTGATATGAATGAATATTATGAAAGAGAGGGTTATATTCATGTTACGAACAACAATAGAAAACCTCAACTTGACGGTGTAACGAGAACGTTTATTTTAAATCGAATAACATCGCTTCAAAAAATAAAATGCACGTTATTAAATTCGAATAAAGAACCGTTAATTTTTGAAGATGATAAATTTAAACCGCTATTTATTGTTGAAGTTGAAGTTATTAATAAAAAATGAGTCATATTAAGGCGTATGCTAATAGATTTATTGCAAAATCGAAAAAATCTCATGATGAGATTCGACATATATATAATGAGATAAATAATCAAAAAATGAGACAAATAAATGGTTATTTACAACAAATTAAAGAAGAAAATAAAAAAGAAATGAATGAAAGGATAAAAGAAATGAACGATAAACTCGAATCGTTAAAAAAAGAGAAAGAGAAAGAGAGTTTTACAAATGAAGAAATTAAACAGCGTAAAAGAAAAACAAAGACGCGAAACGAAAAACGAAATAATGATGACGTAAGTGAAGATGAGAACAATGAAAGCGAAGACGAAGTGCGAAAAGATAAAAAGAGATCTCGAAAAAGTATATTGTGTAACGTATGTTTAGAAAATGTTGAAGCTGTAAATGTTGAGGGTATGTGTCGAACGTGTGCTTTAAGAACCGTTGTTTGTAAAAGACCTGATAAAAATCGAAAAAAAGAATGGTTACAAAAAGGTTATAAGAAAGCATTGAAAGACGTTAAAAAGCAAAAAAAAGACGTGTTTAAAAGCGATTCTGAAAGCGATTCTAATTGATGTATATTCTTAATTAAAAATATATATAAAGAGTTTGATAATGTTGTTTTGTTTATTTATAAAAAATGTCTACAGAAAGTAAGTTACGCAAAAGAAATTTGGAAGATCGATATAGTCCTAACGATAATCCTGCTACTCTTGAAGAGAGTTTAATTAATACAAAAGAAGAAGGAGATTTATTAAAACAAGCTCTTTCGGGAAAATTATCTAAAGAATGGCAAGAAAGATTGAGTGAAAAATGGACTGGTTTTAATACAACAGGAGTTCAAGAAGAAATAATTAAGTCTACTACGCAAATAATATATCCTAATAATAATACAACTCGTGATATAAAACTTCGTTTCGAATGGGAAGCTGTTGATCATATAAAATTAAGTGAAATATGTCTCGCTTTTAAAATGCGAATATTAAAAAATGTAAACGATAATACATATTTTAATATGGCAGATGGTCATGCTGATGATGCGTTAATGAAAAAGTTTTGCGTGCGAGAAGATTTCATATTTTATTGGATAAAAGGAATTAAATTGTTTACAAATTTAGCGAAAAATCAAGAACATTGCAGCAATAATTTTGTTCCGTCGGAATTTTTGTCTCGTATGAAAGCGTTAACTTATAAGAAAAATTACAAAAAAAAGTATCGTGAAACGAATTTAGATCAACAAATGGGTTGTGTTAGTTATGGTGATAAAGATGTTAAAGAATTTTTTGCTAAACATCCAACAGTGACAGAAAGCAAAGGTACAAATGCTAATATTCGCGCACTTACTGGTGAAGCTCCTGTTTATCAAACAATTTTGTGTGATAGATATAATAAGAAAGCGTGTGGTAACGGAATGTATTTTCTTATACCTTTAAAGCTATTGAATGAAATATTTGAAATAGAGGAATATATTGGAAGAAAGAAATTTGCATTGGAAATATATTTAGAAAATAAATACGAAAAATTGATGGAACATATTTTTCCTATTACTGATGCACAAGTTGCAAGTTTAGCTAATATTGGTTTAAAAATGGAAGATCCGTGTTTGTATATGCTAAATCACAAAATAAATCCTACGTTGGTTGTTGAAAAAACGGCTTTGATGATGTCTACTCCAGATAAACCTTATACATTATTTCGTATGCAGCATTTGGAAACAATTGATAATGTTGTTAATAATAGAAATGAGTTTACTATTGACATGGGAAATAATAAAGTTTCTAATTGGTTGGGAAATACTATTATTATTTCTTGTTATCGAAAAGATCAGTTGGAACATCAAAATAAAAATTGTATGACATTGCGTGATATATCTACAGGAGTTATATCGCAAGTAACGTTTTCAAATTGCAGACGAAGTTATGATAGTAATCCGGGTGATGTGATTCAATTTGATATGAGAGATTTTTTAACTCGCTGTCAAGTGTATCGTATGTACGCAAGTTGGCACAATGGCGGACTTTCTTCAACATCAAATATTGATAATTTAGTATCTGCTTATCATGATCAAAACGATACTTTTATTCCAAGCATGCGTGAATATTTTAATCCAGAATACAATTACGATCAACCATTAGTGTTTGATATGACGAGTGATTATAATTCTGTTCAAAACGCCCCTCCTCAAATTATGACAGGAAGTAGCGCTTTTCAAATTACGTTAAAATTTCATGAAAATTTTACTGGACAAGTGACAATCGGCGTATATGTACCAACGGAATATATTCAAAATGGAACGGGTTTACACGAAGAAATAACATATTCACCTAACTCGTTAAAAGCCAGTTAAAAGACGATTTTTTTTGACTAATTTATTATATAAAACGAAAAAAAATATAAAAAATCAACTATAATAATGTATCGGCGACGACGACGAGTACGCAGAAATAAAAACAGAAAACAACGAGGGAGAGGTGAAAAAATTCAAAAACTTATTCGATTGGGAAAGATTGCTGGTGATCAGTTTTTATCTTCAACATATGGAAAAAAAGCATTAGATTGGGCAGTAGCACGAAGAAGTCAATTAATATAAAACGATGATTAACAATTCGCGAGATAAATATATACGAAGAAAACAAATATCAAAACAAAAAAGATATAAAAAACGAAGAAGAAGAAACATACAAAGAGGTGGTTTACCTTTTCTTATCGCACCGATTATAGCGGCCATTGCAGCTAAAGCGGCCGTTGCGAGTAAAGCAGCAGCGGCAGCAGCTATTGCTACGAAAGCAGCTTTAGCGGCTAAAGCAGGAGCGATTGCAATTGGAACAGCAAAAGCGGCAGCAAGTGGAGCGGTAAGCGCTGGTGTTGGTCAAGGTGTAAAAGCAATAATTGAGAATAATAAATAAAAATGTAATTTTAATAAAAAAAAGAATATATCTTACAAAAAAAAGTATTATTCGTTTTCGTTGTATTTTCTTTTTCTCGTTTGTTTAAAAATAGCAGCATATTTCATCGAGTGTGACGTTAGATTATAATGAAATAATGTTCGCTGATCTGACGAAAACATTCCATTTCTTAATTGATGCTCAAAATCAAAATATCCTCTTTGTTTATCTGTATATTTTTTCAAGTCTTCTTCTTCATCTAACAATCCACTATCGATTAAGTTTCGCAATCGAACCAGCTTATCCTCTATTTTAACAATTTTATTATGCACCCAATTTAAAATCGCATCAGCTTTAATTGTAAGCGAGAACGTCTTTTCAATTTTTTCAACCTTCATATCCGATGTAAGTTTGACATTAATGTTGTTATTTAATAAATGCGTTTCGTTTAACTCTGATATATATTTTTCCAAAAACGAAGTGTAACATAGAAGAGTCATTTTTTTTTGATATTTGTTTCGTTAGATTCACGTTAGATATAGATTAAAATGAAAAAAATCATTTAATTTATATTTTAGTAACAATGCGACAGGTGAATCAATAAATAGAATGTTACTAATGACAACAATGAATAATATTGATTAGGAACAAATGAAAAGTGTGCAAAAGAAAAACATGTGAAAAAACAATCGATTTTTGTTAATAGTAACAATGATTAATATTGATTAGGAACAAATTAAATGCGTGCAAAAGAAAAGTGACGTAATAAACAGGTGAAAAAATAATCGATGTTGTTAAGGGTAATAATAAATAATATTGATTAGACACAAATATAACACGTGCAATATTAAAGCGATGATATTGATTAGGAACAAATAATAAAAAAACAGGTGAAATAACAAACAAAACCTATATAAGACGATGATAAAGTTTAGTTGATAACATTCGATAAATGGTTAACAACATGGAAACAACATTAAATGAAACCAAAATGGAAATATTTAATGAAAATATGCGAAAACGAAAAATTAACGATGATGATGAAAATGACGACGTATTTAAAGACGAAATGAAAAAATCAAATGCTACTCAAGAAACGAATGTTAATCAAGAAACTAAAGAGAGTAAAGTAGTAAAGCATATTAAAACAAAGCAAAATGAAAATGTAATGACAAAATATTGTAAATGTATTAATATATTTTGTTTTTGTGATATTGATATTGAATATAAAAAAATGTAAAAAAATATTTATTTAATTTTTTTAGATGCAAAATAATAATGTTTGTTTATGTTCCAAGTCGATTATAAAAGATAAAGTTAAAATTGTAGAGCGATATCGTAAAATGATTATGGAAACGATAAAAGATATTTTGCAATGCGAATTATGCGAAGAAGTGTGGTTAAAAAAAGACAATATTGTATATAAATGTGAATGTTGTAAAATAAATATATGTAATAGTGAAAATTGTCAAGAGGAACATCAATGGAGAAAGGATTTTGATTGGCGACAATTTGAATTTGATGATATATAATTTTTTTTGTAACGTTTTTTTTAGATAAAAAAATGAATACGTTATTAAGTGGAGATGAAATGATCAAGAAAATAAAACGTTTGAAGAAGAAAGTAAAGTCGTTGAAATACGAAAGGTATTTGCTGAATAGAGAAGTGACAGATTTGTTATGCGAAAATGAAAATCTTATCGATAAAAACGAACAATATAAAATCACTTTGGCTAAACTGAAAAAAAATGTATTTGTATTAAAAAAAGAAAACAGACTCATGAAGACAATAAAAAAATAATGTAAATATTTATAACAATGTTAATAATTGTTTATCTTCTTCTGAAACGTTATTTTCTCTTGCTATATCTGTTAATCTTTTTTGTAACGAAATCATTTTTTCGTTTTCTTTTAAAGTGTTGATCGAATCGTTTAACCAATAGTACGGTAATTTGTTTAAATCGTTTTCATGTAAAAACGTCGAGTTTTGAATGTTTTGTTCTGTTCTTAACCAATCGAATTGTTTAAGTAAAGCTTTGTTTTCGTTGTGTTGTAAAATATTAACTTCGTTTTGAAAAACACGAATAGGGTTGAATTCAAAAGACGATGACGGTGAATCGTGTAAGTACATTTCTTCTTCTTTATCTTCTATATCGTGTAAAAAAGCACGTTTAGCTATTACGTCGCAATATTTTAAAAAAACATTTCTAATAAAGTTTTTAAATTGAAAAATTAAACGTTGATCAAAAACGGTGTGTTCTTGAAAGTGTGAAGCCAATATTTGTTTGAAATAAGACAGGTCGATATTTTGTTTGATTTTTTCAAAATGTTGAAAGAAAAGCGAAGCAAAATAAGCACACCAACCACCGCATAAAACAGTATTGTATTTCTGATAAATCAATCGATTGTACGAAATGGTAAGATTTTGTATGTTGTTTTCCAACGTATAGCATTTGATAAATTGTGAAAAATAATAAAATTCCGTGTTTGATTTTAAATCTTTTTTAGAATCTTGCAAAGTCGTGTCGATTTCGTTGTAATTAACAGATAAACTATCGATGTAGGAGTTTGTATTTATCAAACTCGCATTTTCAAAAAGTACGTTGCAAGTTAAAAAAGACAGAGGAATTTGTCGATCGAAACTTTGTTTACCGAAGCTATCAAAACAAAACAGATGATCTTTATCTATTCTCATTAGCATTCGCCAATGTTCTCCTTTTTTATATGATGGATCGCTGTTATATATAATAAAGCATCCTTTTCTGTTAAAATTTTTACTCAAATACGAATAATCAAACGCATTTTGTATTTCATCCAACGAATATACACCCAAATAATAATCGTTAAATAACGGTTCCGAAGTAAAATAATCGTGCAACGCTTTGTTTGTCACCATATTCTTTATTCTATATCTCTATTCTTATTGTTATATATGCTATTTTATCTTTTTTTCCTAGTATAAATAATATATTTACATATAAAAATGATGCGCACCATTAATGACAATACAACAGAACAAATGAATAAAGGTAAGCGTTTATTTTTTTTATTTTGACACTATATTAATTCATATTCAACCTTTTTTAAAATAGTATATATAATGGAAGAAATAATATGAAAAAAAATATTAAAAAATGGCTATTATAAAGTATAAACCGAGGCGAATTATTGATGAAGATGATGATGATGATGTTGATTTTAAAATAGTTTCTTCAGTGCCGGTTAATAATTCTTTGCCGGTAAAAAAACAAAAAAAAAAATGGAGTAAAAAAAATTTTAGAAAAAGAAAAATTGAATGTAAAAAATTGAAATTTTGCAAACGAAGAACAAACTCGAGATATACTAACAATGCGATGAATAACAAATTAAATCGAGTCGGAAAAAGAATCGTTAAGTGGGTTTTGACAAAACGAAAGTAACACATTTTTTTATTTATTTTAAGTAGAAGTTCGAAGAAGATGGTGGATAATGGATATGGAGACGATACAAATTACCAAAACACATTCTTGTATAAGAGAAGTTTCTTTAACAAGAATGTTCGATCCTTTTGGTTTTATGATAAATGTTCACGCCGTGCCGTGTATAGATTACGATTACATGGGAAGGAAATATCGAAACGCGTTCGAGTTTTGTTGTAAATACATTCATAGACTGCCCTTTTATCCAAAAACCGCTCTCTTAACGTCTTCATGTACCAAAGTGGTGTCTTGTAAAGACGTAGATAACTATTTGATGCAATATATTGGGAAGAACGATGTTGTATTATACAAAGGCGGTATATGCGAAAAACGATTTTGCGAACGAAACCAAATATTATCATACAATATTGAATTGTTAGGTGTTCCTAAAATAGAACAGATCGCATCGCCTTATAAATACGGACATTGCGGTGGACATATTGACGATGGTGAAATTGTGCATTGTCCATCTGTAGAAATAATGACTTTTAGTTATTATTTGTATAAATTTTGTATGGAGGATTTATTTAAATTAAAAAATACAATACAATAATTTACGAGTTTTTTTTGTGACGAGTTTAGAAAAAAAGAAAAGTGAAGAGCAATCTATGGAAATCGACGAACCGATGGAAATCGACGAACCGATGGAAATTGATGAACCGATGAAAATTGAACAGAAAAATATATCGAAAAAGATAAATCAAGAAGAAAATCAAGAAGAACCAATGGAAATTGATTGATTTTTTTTTAAAAAAAAAACGATATAATTAAAACAATGTATTTCATTTAATATAAAAAATATAATTTTTTTTACATTTTGGATTTGATTTTTTTATAAATATATCGCCCTAACAAGGCTCCGCCAAGCAACGGTAAAGCAACTGGTAGTCCACCGCGTTGTTTTCTTTTTTTGTATTTTTTCATTTCGTTATTGATAGCGCGATGAACGATTTTTCGAATTTTCTTTTGTTTTTTTTTTAAACCGGATCCTCGATATTCTTTCATGTATTTTCTTTCGTTGTTACCTCCTCGATAAGTGCGAAACGTAGTATAAGTAGACATTTTAAAGTTCTATGTGATTAAGATAATTCTTTTTATAATCTTCATAGTTGTCAAAATAACGGTCTTCATCGTTTAATGTAATAGGGTATAAATCTTCTCTGCGAACGAGGTATTTTCTTTTATCAATCGTATGTTCGATAAAATAGCGATGAGTAGGAGCGTAAAAATTATCCAATTGATTTTTGTTTATCGTTACTTTGGTTATTTTGTAAACATCGTTTTTATTCCAATACGATTCGGTTCGCGTCGAAGGTTTGCTAAACGTGTCTTGATCGAGAGCTTTTGTCTGTCTTCGGTAACACAACGTTCCCACGGATAACGGTTTTAAAATCGGTTTCTTTTCTTTTTCTATTCTAGTCGTATTGTTATATTTCCATTGCGCTTTTCTCTTTTTTTGCGCCGATACACGATCCTTCATTCGCATTATTTTACTTTCGTCAGTGTTTGCATCTAATTGAACAGGTGAGAAACCGCTATACGAACAAGGAGTAGAATTGATGACGTCTTGCAATTCTTCAATATACGCGTCCCAATTTTTTTTCACGCTAAGTTGTTCGCTCATTTTTAAACGTCTTACTAGAGTCTTTAAAGTATAAATAGCTCTTTCCGCACGGTACGCATGACCCGTCTTGCTTGAAAAATGAACGACGTCGTTTTTTTTGCACCAATTTTTAAATTGAGAATTGAAAAATTCTCCTCCTTTATCCGTTTGCAAACGAACGCGTTTGTCAAACACTCTTTCTATTCCTTCAAACATGTTTTCAAAAGCTTTTGTAACGGTAGAAGGTTTTTTGTTTAGACAGCTTCGCAAATATATCTTTCTCGAAACGCCATCGATCATTACCAAACAATATTTAGGTCTAAATATTCTCCTGTCGACGTTAAACGTTCTCATATCTGCCAAATCGGCATGAAAATACGTTCTAGGTTCGTTATACCTGTCCATGTCTGTTTCGTACGAATACGGTTTTCTCGGAGCTTCGCTTTTATCAAAATCGGTTTTGGTTTTTATTTTTTTTGTCGTCGACCAAGCCTTTAACATTTCTTTGAGCGAAACAAACTCGTTTTGCGTTTTTAATACATCGTTCAACAAAACAAGCAATTTTTCGTCTGTTTCGTTTTTAATTTGTTTCGCATCACTCAAGTAGCGATAAATTTTATCTCGTCGGGTTAAAATAAACAGTTTGCTTTTAATGTTTGTTTTCCATCGTTCCACAAGGTCTTGCACGTTAGTCAGTGTCGTCATGTTCGAGTGTTGTATATTTTAGGTTGAGTAATCAAATCCACCTTTACGATCGATAATTCTTTAAAAATATCTCTCGTATATTTTCTTTCTTTGTCGATTGAATCGTTTTCGAACAAATTAAAAAAAGCTGACAAATAAATAGGCAAATCTTTTGTTTTGGAAGTCAAAACAGAACCCATTACCAAAAACATGATGAAACGAGCAAACACGCCAAATATTCCGTGTGTCGTGTCGCATAAAGAAGCGTTAAAATCGAGCAAAAACCTATCGACGAGAACATTCTTCGACACGTTCGCATGATACGTTTGAAACACCTCGACCACATCATCATCAGTTCTAAACGGTAACTCTTTTTTAAATACAAAACTCTGATAAAGCAACGGTAAAAATTCGTCCCATTCGTTTTCCTTTGCAAAAACTGAAAAATCCTCGATAGCCTTTAACAACGGTGCGTGTTCTTTTATAATGTACTCTTGATGCTTTTCTACAAATTCGCTCATTAACGTTGTTAACTTTTTCGATTGATGATCAAATCTGGCGTAACGGGATAATAACGAGTGTTCCCATTTTCTCAAATTCGTTTCTACGTTTTCAAAAAAACGTTTGGCTATTGCTCCCGTTTGAGTAGGCGATTCGCCGAGCCACGATTTGTCGAGCAAACCGCGCATGATAGGATAATAAGGATCGACTTGCAAATCTCTTTGTACTGTAACGTGTTCCAGTTCTACGTTGCTTTTTTTAAAGTTAACGTTGTCAGCTTTTATCTCCATCTTCCAAACTTTCGAAAACGAAAACGAATCGTCGACAAGCGATATTCCTCCCGCAACCGAACGAATCACGTTTTGATAAAACGAAATTTTATCTCTGTCTTCGAGTTTAGTTTCGTTTGGTTTGTCTTTGTTTGTAAGATGATCGTATAGCTTTTTTAAATTTTCGTTTGTCTTTCGCACGCTGTTGCCGTATAAGATGAAAATATTTAAATCGTTTAACTGAGGTTGAGTTATTTCTTTACGATGACGCACTTCCATGGTGAAGCTGTATAAATCGTCCCATCCTATAGTGACCGGAGTTTGACACATTCGTTTTAAAAACACACGTTCGTATTCGTGTTCGTAACGCGAGTCGGGAAACATCAAACGACCTTTAAATTTGCAAAAACGTAACAAATATTCGTCTTTGTGCATTTGATCGATAAATTTTGTTTTTTCTTCTTCTTCTTCTACACGCATTTTTTTTTGTACTGAAGGGGAATAATTCGACACGGTCTCGCTTATACCGCTCAAGCTCGAACTCGTTAAACGATAATTCGTACCTCTTTGCGAACGACGCAAACGAGATAATTCCATTTGTCTCATACGATCCGAAAACGCATTGGTATAATTGCGTTTTACAAGTTGACCAAACAAACTGCCGTTTCTTCCCGTTTGTTCCCACGTTTCCCATAAAGCGTTATCGGTTACGGCTACGGTTTCGTTTTGCATGACGTTTTGCAATTTCATGTCTGACAACGCCATGCGATTGTATTCTTGTTCGTTTCTCATGCGATAAGTAAAAGGATCTTGGTTTAAATTTTGAAACAAAAGTTTTGAAGGTAAATTTTCAAACGCGATTTGATTTTCATCTCGTTTTCTATCTCGATCTTCGTCGTTATTTTCAACTCCATCTTTATCGTTGTCGTTATCGTTAGCATCCGCATCTTTCACAAAAAGACGCTGTCTTTGCCAGACGTTTTCTCTCATGTTTTTTAACAAATCAAAAACAGAATTTAAGTTCATTTTTTTTTTATTTCATATAATCGATATCAAATTTTAATCTTAACAAATCTATAATACAAGTTTTTTTTTTCTTCACAAGACACGACATGTACTTGGTTGCGTGAACGTTTATTTGTTGCAAGTATTTATGGAAATCGTTAGAATTGAAATAGTCTTTTAACGCCGTTATGTTTTCGCAAACAAACGCTTTTATCGATTCGTTTTTGTCCTTTTGTTTCCTTCCCGAAAACGCGTATTCGTCGGGATACGGATACAAATGTATTTTTATAAATTCTTTTATCGACGATGCGACGTTTTCTTTAAAACATTTAGCAAACATTCGTTTTTCTTCTTCGCTCATCAATTCGCATTTGCTAAACTGAACAGGATTGTAATGTTTTATCATGTGCAACAACAAAATTTCAATTTCGTTTCGATCGAAATCTTTACGTTGTTTCATGTTCGGTATATGATACATGGCTTTCAATTTGAGTTTGATTCTCGTGTTTTGTCTTTTTAATTTTTTTTTGTCGATTTTTACAAACTCCGTTTCGTTGCATTGTTCGATCGAACGCTGTTGTTGTTGTTCTTCCTCTTTTAACGATAAATAAGCGTTTAATTCTTCAAACCATAATTCGTCGTACGTTTGTTCAAAAATGTTTGTTTTTTCTTTTTCTTGCACAATTTCCGTCAACCAATTATCGTTATCGAAATCTTGTTTCAAACTATTGTTCATCATCGTCGTCATCGTCATCTTCGACTCGTTTTATTCGTTTGAGCAAATCGTTTGCTCGTTTGATTATTAGTCTTCTTTTTCTTTCTTTTCTTTCTTTCTTTCGTTGCTGTCGTTTTTGAAAAAGAATCGTTTCGTCGTCGTCGCACGCTTTTATATGTTTTTTTTCATCGTCAATCGGGGGGTTAGATCTTTTTAATTCGGGGGGTTCGTTATAACACGACTTTAAATAAAAATGTTGATTACGATCTTTAACTTTGACGTACGGAAAAGCTTGAAAAGAAACTAGTTTTTTAGCAACGCTCATGCTCGAATAATCGAAATCGCATTCGCCTTTACCGTCTACGGGTACAAACACTTCTTGTCGCACAGGATTGTCTAACGAACTTCTCAATCGGGCCACGCTGCTATTTTTTCGAAAAAAAGCCAAATGTTTCCCCTCTTTTGTTTTATCGTCTAACAAATCGACTATGGGATGTTTCAATCTGCTTCCGCCAGACGGAAACTCGTTACGAAACATGGCGTGAATAGCCGAACACGCGTTAAACGCAATGACCAATTTATAATGAACTTGTAAATTTTGCCAATGAATCGAATGATTGGGAACGCTATGAAAAACAGTCATGGTGCCTAAACCGTGATGCGAACCGCTAGAGCATAGCGTTAAATATTGTTCGCTTTTTACACACAAAGGACTTATATCGTCAAAAAGAATCAACGTTTTGATGTGTCTTTTTTTGTTGTTTTGCACGCCGAACGCTTCCAAACTCAAAGAAGAAATTCGCAATATTTCTTGATCTAATCGTTCCACGCTGTCTACGATGGTCAAATATACAGCTCGAATGCGATTGTAATCGGAACTCGCAATGGAACGCCAAGCTTCGAGTTGTGACGGTGAAGTTTGTCTGCTTTGCAAAACAAAAAGCATTTCTGCGTGAGGATATTTACCAGATTTGATCAGGTTCAAAGCCAAAGTCGTTTTTCCGCAATTGGTAGGACCCAACAAAATGGTGTTTTCAGGATAAACGTCTAAACGAGGTTCGAATATGAGATGTTTTGCCTTTTGTTTCTTTTCCAACGATCCATCGCTTCGTTCGGTATAACACGGTTCAAAACCTTTCTCTTTTAACAAACGAAACAAAAAATCTTTTTTTTTTTATCGTTTTCTTCTTCTTCCTCTTCTTCTTCTTCTTCTTCTTCTTCTTGTTCATCTTCTTCTTGTTTTTCATTTTCGTCTTCTTGTTGTTGCTGTTGTTGATCATCTTCTTCGCCTTGTCGATTTTCAAAATATTTTTCTCTTTCTTTTATTCTACGAATCATTTCCAGAGTCATTTCGTTCATCATTTTTTTTTAAAAAAAAACGATTTTTTTTTCTTACAATTCTATATATAATTTTTTTTTCTTCTAATAGACTATATTACACACTCGTCGTTATATATAAATTTTAATAACAATGTTTCTTTTATTCTTTACAAACGTTTGTTTCTTTTAAAATGAGGAAGGGTGTGTTGTTCGATCATCGTGCGTCTATTTCGATAAACTAACCATTCGTTTACGATCTTTTCTTCGCATGCTTTTAACGCTGCAATGTGTTCGTCGCTACACATTTTTTGTAAATCGCCTTTGCAACTCTTGTTCAAATCTCGAACGGGTTTTAAACGATAATGATCGCGTATTTCTCCCATCACGCCGTCGTTAAAAATGTAAAGTTTGCTGTTGATGTTTTTAGCAAAGTCGAGCGTGTTTTCTATAATGCGAATTCCGTTTACGTTGCTTTGCATGCGATTTTGCAACACTCTTTTTGTTTTTTCCA
This sequence comes from Hydra viridissima, assembly GCF_058129835.1. Lineage (NCBI taxonomy): Eukaryota > Metazoa > Cnidaria > Hydrozoa > Anthoathecata > Hydridae > Hydra > Hydra viridissima. The sequence continues at coordinate 8,704,847 of NW_028324300.1, forward strand.
CACCGTCGCCATCACCGCTGTCATCGATTTTACAAACGTAATCTTCGAAACAAAGCGCCGTTTTGTTCATGCCTTTGGCCGTAATTTTTTCGCTTTTGTCGCGAGTTTTAAAATTGATTTTTTTTAAAGAATAACACTTGGGAGCTAAAGCTACAGCTTCTTGTATGTACCACGGCGAAGGTACTTCTTCTTGAAAATAATCGGCTTCTTTGGCATGACTGTCGTCGTAACGATAATCGTTCTTGTCCAAATTGCTATAGTCTAACCATCGTCTAGCATCGGGATTTTCGTAAAGACGTCTGTCTATATAATCTCTAAATCGTTCTGCATCGTTATCGTACGAATAATGGTTAACGGCCACACCGTACGAATCCGTATCGGCCAATAACAATTGAACGTCACATTCGGGCAACGCTTGTTGAAAACTCCAACGAAAACGATTGATTTGATTTTTGGCTAACGACAAAACGGTAGCGGCTGTCAATCTCAAAGACTTCATTTTTTGTTTTCTCTTTTCGCGAACGACCAAAAAAACGCATTCGTTCAAATTGTTGTCCTCTTCTCCAAACACCCATTCCAACACGTGTTTTTCTTCTTCTTCTTCATCACCACCGCGATGACGATGGCGATAAGACGGAGCCAAACAAACGATCGATTTGCTGTCGCGAACGAGGCATTCCCTCAAATATTCTTTGTAATAATCGTCGTAAGTATAATCGGGAGTAACGTACGTTCCGTCTAAACGCACGCGATGAGCAAAAGTATCCAATTTGTATTTTTCGACAGGTTCGCGAATCAAATTGTCACCGTCGTCTACGAACAAATACAAAAATCGCGGGTCGATCATTTCCGTCGCCTCTTTCGTCGCAAATCCTTCACTATCGTCGCACAGCATTTCGATCACTCTTCGCGTGCGAGCTATCGTTCGTTGCAACGTTTTTTCTTGATGGTTCACGTGCGTGCTAGCGTTGTGTTTAGCGGCGTCTTGACAAAGCCAACCGTAATGTCCGTTGGTGCAAAGCTTGCAATTTTCGGCCGTAATCTTGTCTCCTCGCAAAATAGCTTCTTGTCTGCGAGCAATGTTGTTTTTCACCATGTCTCTCGCCAACGGAAAAGTCCAACACGGCACCACGTAATAAATTTTGTTCAACCGGCAACCCCAACGTTCTATCAAGTCCAACAAGCACGGAAAATATTCCACCGTGTCGTGCGCCGACAAACGAAAAACCAACTTGGGCGTCTTGTTCAAAGGCAACGTGTACGTTCCGTTTCTCAACTTTTTTCTCGTTCTTTCGATTTCGTAAGGACTCAGTTCTTCGGGAACGGTTTCGCGTTTTTCGATCATGGGCGAATAACCTCCCATCGCGTCTTGGTATTCTTCTTTCATCTCCACGTTGGCGTACACCAAACACGTTTTGCCGAATCCGTTTTGAGAAAAATCGCCGTATTTCGCTTTTATTTGTTCCAACGTCGTGCACGAATAATCCATTTCGCCCGCTTGAAATATCAAAGGTTGCAACTGCGCTCGAGCGTATTGTCCGTTTTCGTCGTACATTTTTATGCATTGTCGATACGAAGGCAGTTTGGCGATCGGATAATCGTCCGTGTCGGCTGCGTATTTGCATATTCCGTTGGTCGCCATTCCGCCTTTGAGCATTTTTTCGATCGTTTCGTGATGTTCGAGCGATTGAGGAAAACGAATGGATATTCCGCTGTTGACAGAATTGAACAGGCTGGCAAATTTAAAAACGGAAACCACCTTCATCATGTGATAACCCGTGTTTTCAAACATCTTGTTGTCAAAATCGATCAACACGGCTCCCAAACTCGTAGTGTCCATCGCGGCGTACAATTTCAACAGAGGTCTCAACGTTTTCAACTTTAAAAGCTCCCACATTCGTTTCGCGTTGACGTAAGCGGGTTCTATTCTTTTCATTTCGTCTTCTTTCGTTTTGCTTTTGCTCAAATAGTTTTCTGCAAACGTTTCTAACGACGGACAGCGTTCGTATTCGAAATCCAAACGTTCGTCGTTAATGTGTTGATAGGGAAACACCGTTTTTTTGTTCAAAAGCGAGCGCAGTTCTTTCGTTTCGTTTTCGTTCAAATCGAGGTTCGCAAAAAGGTTTTCTTCTTTCAAAAACGCCACCATGTTTTCTCGCACTTCGGCTTGCAGCGTTTCTCCGAGCATGGAAGTGGCAGAATCCAACGATTGGTTCAATATTTTTAAACTGTCCAACACTCGCACCGCGTTGTCAAACGAATAAAGCGCGATTTTCGAAGAGCTCTTGGCGATCGCAAACAGTTTGTCTTCCAACGAAACGTGTCGACACGTCTCTTTGTATTTTTCTTCTTCTTTTTCTTCTTCTTTTTTGCCGTCGTCGTTCTCGTTTGTTTCATCGTCTTCTTCGTCACCGCGAGGCATTTTAAAAAAGCTAAAACAATTGCCAAACGAACAGTTCAAGTTCAACACTTGATTGTCAAACCACGAATTGTGAGCGTACACGTTTATAACGGGATCCAGTTCGATTCGAGCGCCGTAACTCATGTTGCAGCTGTTGTGAGCCAAACCGATCGTTTTCCCCGTCCAATGACAGTGATCCACCACGACGTGATCTTCGAACAATCTCATCAGCTTGTCGTGTTGTGCGGCGTACGCTTTGCTCAACGCTTCGTTACCGCCGTACAATATTTCTCTCGTTCCCGGTTTTCTACCGTCGCCGCACAGTTGATACGCTTTGCTCAGCATCACCTTGAAAAAAACGTCGTATTCGGGTCGCGAGTCGCCGTACGCTTTTACCATTTCGATCCAAGGATGTCTTCTTTTTTTCAAGCTTTCGTAAATCGTCTTCAAATTTTGAAAGTCTTCGCCTCGCTCACCTTCAAGTTCGCTACCGTCTGACATCAAACGTTCGTTGGTCATCCGTTCGTAAAACGGTATCAAAAGGTTCCACGTTTTTTCGGGTTCGGGCTCGCTGAACAGTTCGAGATCAAACACCTCTCTGTCCGTAGCGTCGGCTTTTTCTTCGAAACACTCTTCCAACACGCACAAACAACGATACAATCGTGCCGGTTCGAACAAAAACTCTTTCGTCGATTCGTAATCTTTGCCCACCAACCATTTTTGAGTGTTTATCAACAGATCGTTTGTCATGTCCATGCGAGTCACGCCTTTAAACAACCATCGTTTGACGTTTTCTCTTTTGATAATGTTGGTAACAGCGCTGTTAAAAATATCGATCGACGAATCCGCCTCCGGGTCGCTTCGCGACCCGGAGGTGGGGGCTGCCTGCCCCATGCCGCCGCCCGCCGCCGCCGCCTCCGATCCCAAGGCAGCAGCACCTTCATCAGCAGCGGGAACGGGGGCGGGAAACAGAGGCGATTTCTTTCGACGAACGTTCAAATCCAGTTCTTGTCTGCACACGGTGCAACGTTTGTTTAGCTTTTCGTCGTTCCACAGCGATCGTCGTTCTTCGGCGCTCAATCTCAGCTCGGTGTGAAGCGGTTTCAACACCTCGATCATGTATCGTTGCACGCTCTTGGCGATCGTCACCATGTCGAAACATCTCAAATCGGAAAAGTCGCCTCCTTTTTCGTAAAGACACTCTTCGAACGCGGCTCGTCGTTCGAGTCTCAACCAAGGATGACGCATCTCCGCAGGCAGTTTGCTCAACGGGCAGCGAGACATGCTCTCTTCGGTGTTTTCGTAATACCAAGTCACCGCCGTGCGACGTTCGCCAAACAACGATCGAGCCAAAGGAGGATGGGTGCAAAACAGCGAAAACGTGTGACAAAAATACTTTTGAGAACCCAACTCTCTCGTGGTAGGAGTCGTTTTTTCGCGCGAGCTCTTCACCAGTTCCGTTTCCGTGTCGAACGTCATGAAAAACGGAGGAGTCACTCTCGAGCTGCCCAGAAAAGCTTCGTTTTCTCCGTAATAGCCGTGTTTGGAAAAAGCAAACTGAGTCTTGCTGTAAAATCCTTCGCACAAAGCCGAATGGTTGTTCAAATGAGTGAAAAACAACGAACACTTTTCGCACTGCTGCATTTTTTGCAAACGAGTGGTCGACTTTTCGTAATAAAAACAGTGTCGCAGCGTCAACATGGAACAAGCGTGCAATCTTTGCGTTTGCAAACCGTTTTCTCCTTCTCCTCCTCCTTCTCCTTCTACACCTCCTCTTTCTTCTTCTTCTTCTCTCAAAAATATCTTTAACGTGTTTCTGTTTTGCAAACGAACGTTTGCCGCCTCTCGTTCTTCTCGCGTCGAAAACTTTTTGTGTTTGTCTCGTTCTTCGGAAAGACACTTTCGACTTTCGAACAAGCACTTGATAAACGCTTTCGTTTTTCTGACGGCTTTCCTCTTGAAACTTTTCATGTAATAAATCGCGTTGTTGTTTTTTTCGCGATACGTCCACACTTGCACGTTGCGATCGAGGAAATAGTCGTCGTACGCAAAATCCTGACACGTTTCGCGTAACGTTTCCAAAGTCACGAACGGTTTTTTGAACTTTGCCAACGCCGCTCTTTGAATTTCGATTTCTTTTTCGCTCAGTCCTTCTTCCAACAGTTCGTAAAATTCGCTTTCTTCTTCAATGTCAGCGCCGCCTCCGATCGCGATGTTACCGTCTTCGTCGATATCGTCCTCGTAACGCGATTTTAAAAACTCTTTCCACTTTTCTAACGAATCCACGTTCAGCTTGCTCAACGTTAACGAAACGACTATCGCGGCGTAAAAACACAACCCTTCTCCGAACAACAGCGAATAATCCAAAAAAGTTTGTTCTTTTTTCCACGCGTCAAATTCGTTGTTTTTGTTGTTGCTGTTGTTCTTGTTGTTGTAAAATCGACGAGACTTTACACCATCAGCAGAAGAAGTAGCACCGTTGGAATTTGCATCACCGCGTTGCCACGGTCCGGCAATTTCCCATCGATTTTGTTCCGCTTCGAGAACGAGGTTTTTTTCGAATCTCTTTTGTCGTATTTTTTCGTTTCGTTTTTCCCTTTTGATTTTCAGCTCTTCTTCGGTCGAGGTTTCTTTGTCTTTTCGTCTTTTGTTTTGTTGACTTTCGTTGATTTTTTCCCTTTTGATTTTCACCTCTTCTTCGGTCATCGTTTCTTTGTCTTTTCGTCTTTTGTTTCGTATTTTTTCGTTTCGTTTTTCCCTTTTGATTTTCAGTTCTTCTTCGGTCATCGTTTCTTTGTCTTTTCGTCTTTTGTTTCGTTGACTTTCGTTGACTTTTTCTTTTTTGATTTTCACCTCTTCTTCGGTCATCGTTTCTTTGTCTTTTCGTCTTTTGTTTCGTTCTCTTTCGTTGATTTTTTCCCTTTTGATTTTCAGTTCTTCTTCGGTCATCGTTTCTTTGTCTTTTCGTCTTTTGTTTCGTTTTCTTTCGTTGTCTTTTTCCCTTTTGATTTTCAGCTCTTCTTCGCTCATCGGATGTACTCTTTTTAAACCGCCGATCGTCGTCAGTTGTTTCATCACTTTCATTTGTTTTTCTTGTTGTTGCTGTCGAACATAAGACACCGCTTCGAAACGAAGCAAGCACAACACGCTCCAACCGCTCTTTTTCATTCCCATCGATACGGCGCTTTTTTCCAACGTTTTTTTTTGATGATTTTTCATCGAAATGGCGTACGATAACGCGTTTACAGAATACACGGGACTTTGATATTCTTGCAAACGAATTCGATAATATTCGTCGTCCACGTCGTATTCCACACCCAAACAATAAGCCATCGTAAGGTTGTATTCGACGTAATACGTTTTGTTAAAACACGACAAACGATTCGGTTCCAAAAAAGTCTTTTCGTAAAGTCTTTTAATCATGTCGTTTATTTTTTTTTCGATCGAATCGATCGTTTCAGAAGCTTCGTCGATAACAGCTTCGTTGACTATTTCATCGTCTACAAAAACGCGTTTCGATTCGTACACCAATCTGTTTAACACGTCCTCGTTTCTAAACTCTTTTCTTTTGAATTTCATTATTGTTTTTATTTCTCTAAAAAAAATAAAAATTTTTTACAATATTTTTTAAAAAATAAATCAACAGTTTTTATAAAAATCCATCACTTTACGATTTTGTTGCGGATAACCGATCGCGTTTCCTAAATACAATCCTTTTATATCTCTAACGCGCGACAAAGCTGTATACAATTGTCCCGGTGCAAATTGAAACGAGGAAAACACCACCAATTTGTCAAACGTACAACCTTGAGCTTTGTGAACGGTCATCGCATAAGCTAAAATAAGCGGATAGTTTGTTCGGCTAGAAACCACCGTTTCACCTTCGTAATGTCTTTCTTCGATTTTTTCGATTGCACTCGTTTGATTTTCGTTGTTGAATCTAACGTACACGCAACGTTCGTCTATTTTAGTTATCGTTCCCAACGAACCGTTGTGCAAGCGTTCGTTCAAATTTTTAACCAACATCACCATCGCTCCTACTTTTACTTCCAATTTTTGAGGCAACTGAAAAGAATAACCTCGAGCGTTGTAATCGCTGCTCGTAAACACGTGAGTTTTTTCGTTTTTGATCAAACTCAACATGTATCGATTGTGAACGTTGCATTCGGCGTTTTTAAAATAGAGTCGAGGCACGTTCAAAGGCAATTCCTCTTCGTAACGCGAATTGAAAAACCACAGGGTTTTACTCGACACTGTTCCAACGCGAATTTCGCTAAGCGCTTTTGCAAACGTTTCGTCTTTTTGTCGTCTCGACGTTTTCAATTCCACTTTTACAAAATTCGCTTCTTTCCAAGTTTCGCTTTCAAAACAATAATTTCCGCTTATCGGCGATATTTGAAAAAAATCACCGCTCACGATCAGTTGCACTCCTCCAAACGGTTTATCGTTTCCTCTCGCCGCTTTCACCGAACCGTTTAAACGATCGAAATAACTTCCGTCTAGCATGCTTATTTCGTCGATGAACAACACTTCCAATTTTTTCCACCTTTCTTTTGCGATTTCGTTCATTTGTTTTTTAAACCCTCCGTTTCCGTCACCGATTCCTATCCCGCCTAACGAATGCAACGTACTTCCGTCTTCAAACAAGCTAGCGGCTATTCCAGTGCTCGCCGTCATACGACATTCCGTTCCGATCGATTTTAAATAACGATAGCATTTTCGAATCATGTAACTTTTACCGCAACCGCCGCTTCCTGTTAAAAAAACGTTTTTTTTAGCATCTACGTTTTTCATAAATACACTTTCTTCTTCTTCTTTTTCTTCTTCTTCTCGACGCTGTTGTTGCATTTTATTCGTCGTTTTTTTTTTTTTTCTTTATTTTAAAAAAAAATCGATCGCTTTTTTTTATATGTTTTTTCATTGTTGGTTCAGCTGTTCCATGATGTCATATCGATATTGATTTACACTTTAAACTTTAAACAATGTTTTTATTATAAACGTTTATATCGTTCCTTTGTCAATACGTGACGTATCTCTGACGTAACTATTAAAGTGTGCAATTGTCATGACGTTACGCTAATATTGGTTTAAACTTTGACCTATAAACATTGTTGTTATTGTAAATGCAACCGTTTATTTAATCACCTGTTTAAACCGATTTACCGTATAAATACGACGTTTTTTTCGATAAAAAATCATTCGAAACCAAAGCGAACAAGAAGCAGCAACTCTCATCAAGAAGAAAAAAAAGAAGAAAACAAAAAAAATGAAATTCGGTTATCCAAACTTATCCGAAGCTACTTGCTACATGATTTCAAACGTAGAAAAGGTAGTCAACGAATCTAACAACGGAGGAGGTTATGTTCAAGCACACGTTGTTCCTCTTTTTCAACTGGACACTCTCACTTTGAACAAAGTCTATACGTCTCTCGATCCGGCTTTTTACCAAAAACCCATCAAAGTAAATTTACCTTTGAAAGCGGATCGTCGTTGGACAACCATCAAAAACGGTATGCCTTCGTATTCTTTGTTAGAATATAAAAAATGCGTCGAACAACACTTGCTTTTTTACAGAGCTGAAAAAAAGTTTTGTAGTGACGATCCTTCTGTCAAACGAACCATGATTTTGAACAACGCCAAAGAACGCACCTATGAAATTCGCGATGAAATGGATATCTTTTTCGTTCAACTCGTTGATCCTTCCAATCCCGAAATCATGATGAAAATCATCAAAGAATGTATCAATTATCAAAACACTGTTTGGAATCGCGAACATAACGAAAATCCTTGGAAGGCTAAGAAAGTAATGAAGGACGACTTTAACGTTCAAGAAATTCAAGCTATCGAATTTTGCATTGATAACAACGAAAGATTGAGAAAATTTTTCACTCCTTTTTATCCCGAGCCGGAACAAATTAACGCTGTCGATATCACATTGTAATTTTTTTTTGTTTGTTTTTAATATACATGAAATATATATGAAATGTGTTTTTTTTTCAGATTGTAAAAAAAATTAATAATAATAAAAAAAAAATGGCATTTTCTACTCGTTTGGAAGTATACGACGAATGTGTTTTTCATTCGCCCGACGATGAACAAAACAACGATCAAAGATGCAACCAAAAGGTGTTTTGGATTGACATTGAGTGGAATGATGAAAAATGGAGAGAAGAGTTGTATCGCTACGACTTGTCTCCACCACCACAGGATGATCCTTCGATTATTCGCAAAATTAAAGTTTGTTATTTTCACAATTCTAAAGAACTCGTTATTTTAGATCGAGAACTTAACAAATTTGATTACAAGTATCAAGGTCTTACTTTGGTTAACGCTTTGATGGCGTCTTTTAGCAAACAAATAGACTTGAAAGAACAAACGTTTGTAGAAGAACTCGAAAAACTCAAAAACGATTATGAAAGAATCGAAACGAGACTAAAGAGCATGCGCGATGAAATGTTTGACATGTTTTACTTTGGCAGCAACAGAATGATACCCACTATGATTGAGTACGGCTTGATACCGAGTGCAGCTACGACATTGAAAAATCCACCTTTTCGAGATTTTGATTATAAAAACGATCCTCACACTGTAACTCGTATCGCTTTTGAAGACGAATGCATAAACAAAGATGGAAACGTATCTTCTACAGTATCGTATTTTTGGATCGATATCGGATTGAACGATAACGAAATGATTTGGAAAACGAAATTGTTCAATCGCGTCGATGATTTTTTGACCTTGAAATCGACAACACCGTCTTTAGAGTCTTTGAACGCGGTCTCTTTTGTTCGCAAAATAAAAGTTTGCTATTTTAACGATAGCGAACCGCTTAATCTACACTTTACGCTAGATCGTGTAGTGGAAGAATCTGATTATGAAAATCCTAAAAAGATGTTTGTTAAAGCGGTGGTAAGCTCGTTTAACCGACAAATCAAATTGCACGGTGAAATATACGAAAAGGCGCGAGAAAAGCTCACCTCGCAAATGAAGCTAATCGAAGACCAAATTCAAGAAATGTACGAAGATATGTTTTACGAAAGCGAAACGATACAGTCGCACGAATTTGAATACGACACGTGTTCGCAATGCAATACAGAAGAATACGGAGATTGGGACGAAATATTGAACGTTTTTATTTGCAACTTGTGTAAAATATCTAACTTGCATAACTTTTGTAAAAAATACAATATATAATTGTTATTTGTTTTATTTTAGATGAATAATAATAAAAGAAAAATAACAAATGCAGAAACGGATAACGAAGAAAAAAGACAGGTAAAGAAATTACCACCTCCTTTGGTTATACAACAACAACAACAACAACAACAACAACAACAACAACAAATCGCTGTAGATCCTTACGGTTTGAAAGAAAAGGGTTTAAACTCTAACCAAAGATTGTCTTTTTATAACAACCAAATAAAAAAATTCTAATAAAAAATCACTCCTTTTTTTTCCAGATGTTTGACTGTTTGTGTAAACGATGTGAAAAAAAACAATTTGAAAAAAAAGCGTTAGAATGGAAAACGTCTCGTTTCATGAGTTATATTCGAAAAAAAAAAGAAGATATTCGTCGACTCAGAAAGATCGATTCGATTTGTTGCAATTGCGCGTGTTGTCAAGTCGAAAAACAATGGAAAAAAGAAAAAAAAGAAACGCTTTTACAACTCGCAAACGATAAATTAAACGATTGGTTAGAAAATCACGAATGTTTTGCAGATTTTTACATTAAAAAGAAAACGTTCCTCGACGAATTGTTTGCTAAATACGACGTTTATGTTGTAGATAAAACGTCTTTATCTTATTGTAAAAATCACGCTCGTACAATAATTCAAAACGAAGAAGGAAAATCGATGATTATTGACGACAATCCTTGTTTGTGTAAATTTTTATCTTGATTTTATATTGTTTTGTTTGTTTGTTTTTTTTAGCATCATAATAATAATGGTGCGCATTCTTCATTTATCAAAAAGTGAGTTGCGAAAACCGAGGTTAACCAACGTGAGAAAAATACCAAAGATGGAAGAATATCTCGTTTTATCTCCTCATCATACCGCTTTATACGCAATCAAACCTTTTCCTTATCCGAGAAATGCTCACGTGAAAGAATATCCGCTCCTTAGATCGATCAGAGGAGATATTTACATTATTCAAAATGACGATGAAGGAAACACTGTCGATATCGATAACGATATTATAAAGCGTTTGCCCGAAATAATGAAGAGCGATGAAAAGAAACGAAAAGAAATGTGCGACTCTTTGTTGAAAGAGGGTGTAAAATTAATTATATAAAAATATATATTGTTTTTTTTGTTTTTAATTTTTAGTTATTAAAAAAAAAAAATGAAATATCGAGAATTTGTTAATTTTGTATCGTTACGCATTGGAATTGATTGGAAAAAAATGGGAAGAGAATTGAACATTAGTCACTACAATTTGGACACGATCGATTACGATTACGATCGAGAAAAGTCATACGAAAAATCACACGAAACTGTACGAAGGTGGATGCGAATGAAAGGCTATTCCATGGAAGATGAAATATCAAAACATGAACGCGTTTATTGGAATCACATATTTACCACAATAGATCGAAAAGATTTAATGTTTATTTAATTTATCTGTCATTTTTGTAATCTGTAATTTTTTTTAGATTAAAATATAATTACAATGGAACAAAAAACGTTGAGCAAGGAAATAAACGACGCCTTTGAAAAAGTTATGTTGCTTGGTCAACTAAAAATCGAAATCGATAAAAACGAAGAACATCAATCGTTGTGCTGTTGCAAATGTTGTTGCAACGAATTTTGGAAAATATATTGGAAAGAATATTTCGAAAAAATTATTTTTAACGTTGTTATGAAAAAATAACTTTTATTTTACAAATATATATTCTCTATTCTTTAGTACATACATAACAATGCAAAATACAAAAGAAGAAAAAATTCTCGATCTAATGTCAAACGTCGAATGTAAAATTAGACTTGTAACGGACGAAAACGAAGATGAAGATTATAAAACGAATGTCGAACAAAAATCAAAAATCGCACTTGATACGTTTTACAAATTAAGCAGAAAGATTCGTCACTACATCGAATCGCGAAAAAATGAAAACAATTTAAATGAATCATTACAGAAAAGCAACAAAATAGCCTTGATCTATTTAAAAAAATGGAAAAAAATGAAAAAAAGATTGCACGAATATTACGCTCACCAAAAAAGCGGTTTTACAATTTGTTTTGTTTGTGAAATATATATGGATAAAACTTCTATATACTCTACAAAATGCAAGACCTGTCATATCTCTTTATGCTTCAGTTGTCTACGCAAACATCGAGAAATTCACCAAAACAAAGATGCTGATGATCACAATTCAATTCGCATTTATTAAGCTCGTTTCATTGTTAAAACAACAGCGTCGATAAAACACTGTTTTTTTTGTTGTAAATAATGTAGGTTTTACACGATTATTGTTATTGGTAAAATTAGGTGATACTGTAGCAATCCAATCGATAGCTAATTGAAGCTGTTGCGCTTTTTCTTTTCCAAAATATAAAGCAAAAAATACAATAATAATTATCAAAATCAAACTTGATATTTTATTTTGTTTTATTATATCCATTATTTGCTTAATACAACTTTTTTTCTCGCTATTATTCTCCATTTTTTATTATTAATTCCTTTTTTTTAGCTTATACCAATATATATATTTGTTTTTATTCGTATTTAAACGGTTTTAATTATTGTATTTAGATGAACTGTAATAAAAAATGTAACCACTGCTATGCTCGATTTAATCCTTACATTGTCAACGAATGGGAAGACATATGGAAATGCAAGCATCATTATTTGTTTCTCCTTTCGCTCGACAAAGAAAATCTAATACCGCTCAAGGAAATAACTAAACTTTTTGACGATACAAACAACGATCGAAACACAAACATCGGCGAGAGAGAAATCGAAAGCGCTATCGCTGTTTTTCTTCAAACAGCTGTAAACATTACCGATTTTGTCGATCGATTGAGATGTTGTGCATATCTATGGGGTGTATCAGAACAGATTGAAAATAGATTTAATTCTATCACAAATTCGACAGCATTTAAACGATTGCAAAAAATACGATTTTAATATACATTGTAAATATTTATTCTTTTATAAACCAATATTCGTAATGAACAGGTTTTATTCTATTTATTCGTTTTTTCTCTTTCATCTTTTTCCACCATCTTCTTAATCTTTTAAATGGATTTTTAATCGTCATATCTCGATGAATTGATCGATGAAACGTTTGTTGATGTTGTAGAACTTGGTATCACTACAAACTTTTTTTTACTAGGTGATAATTTGTCTAAAGCTTTCTTCACCAAATATCTACTAGCACTTTCGGTAAACGCCAATGGAAGAGGAGATAATATTTCAATAGCTTTGTTGGTTAATTCACCTCCTCCTCTCTGTCTTTTTCTTTTTGTCGCTTTTTTTTTTAATCCGTTTCCACGATAAGGATAAGGAGGCATGTATCTTCTTCCGCTCATTTTTTTTTCAAAATTTATTCTATTAACTAATATATATTATAACTTTATTTATTATTTAGCATCATTATTTTATCTATTTTTAACGGTGTTTTTTTTGTTCAATTAGAGCGCTCAAATTAATTTATTTAATACCTTCTTTTTATATATAGGCTTTTTTTAAAAAAAAAATAAAAATATGGTTCTCGTTATCTATTTCTCAAAAGATCGAACAAACTGCAAACCGACGATTCTCGATATTACTCGAATTCCAAATGAATATGAATTAGATCGGCATTGGTTAACAGATAATTACGCTATTTCGTTTTCACCCACCGCTTTAGTTGAAAACTATTACAGAGCCGATGGCGAACGAACCTTGTTTATCGTTTGTTCAAGAAACGAACACGTTTATGTTACAAAACATAACAATCTTCATCACCTTATCCCTGTTGATGAAAAATATTTAGATGAAAGTTTTGAATTCAACGAATACGGAGCGGAAGAATATGTATTTATCTCTATGGACATATGTGTAACAATTGAATAATAATTTATTCATTACACCCGTCTTCTTTTCTATTTTACCCCCGGTTTTTCTTTTGTTTACTTTTCTCTGCAATCTGATTGGTCGATTTTTCTTTTGTTTACTTTTCTCTGCAATCTGATTGGTCGGTTGGTTTTTTTGTTTACTTTTCTCTGCAATCTGATTGGTCAGTTTAGGACCCCCCGCAACGGTTTGTTTACTTAAGGGCCGTCGTTTGTTTACTTAAGGGCCGTTTTGTCTATATATACCGGTGCGAACGTTAATCTGTCATTTGGGCGAAAGCCCCAAAGGAGATCGGACGGCGAAGCTCTACTCAAATTTTTTCCAAAATGGCGTCGAAGGAAGGTAACTTTGTTGTTCATTTTATTTTTTCTTTATTTGTAAAAATGCGCGGTTTAGTGACTTTGGGGACTGGAAACTAGTAATTTCTCAGGGAATTTCCCTAGTAAAAGTGTGCATTTTTTAGTATATTTTAACGGTGTTTTTTTCATTATTTTTACACGGTTTTTTTACATTATTTTACACGGTATTTATTACGTTTTTAAACGGTGTTTTTTTATTATATATTTTATACATATATTTTTTAAATGTATATTTTATTCATTTTTTCTATAATGGAAGCTGTTTCTGATGAATTTTTATTTTTCAGCTATTCCCTATTCATACATTTGTATACAGAGGATGAAAACATGCATTTGTGCACCTCCGTGTCCAGCACATTCTGATTGGTTGTTTCAAATTCATCACGTGATCATGACGTTGTCGTTCGCATCATCGATGACGTCATCATGTCGTCACGTTCATGGATGAAACAATCATGTTGGGGAGTCGTGCTTGCACGACGACACAACGTGATTGCCGCGCTGGTGAAAAATTAAATTTTTAATAAGGTTTGCTTTGGCCATAAATTATTCGACCTATCCTGGAACGGAATTAAATATTCTGACAAAGAGTTATTTTCTATTTTTATTATGTTGTTAGACGATTAGATCGTCGAATTTATGCTGTAAATGGTTCGACCCTTTAAAAGTTCTACTTTTCTTTCTACTTAACATAATTTCTAATGTGGCACAGGATGCCATATAACAAAAACCACATTCAGTAATAAAAACTAAGTTTGAGACTAAGTTTTTACATTCTAATAAGGGGAAATCGAAACTTTTGTTTTACTCGTCAAATTAATCTGAAATGATCAATAAAGTTGTAAGATTTTTTCTTCTAAAATAAGAAACAGCAAATGTCTCAGACATGAAATTATGTCAAAATATGTGGATAGAAAATATTTCTGACATAATTTATGTCGGCAGAAAATGTCTCAGACATAAAATTATGTCAAAGTAAGTGGGCAGAAAAATGTTTCTGACATATTTTATGTCAGCAGAAAATGTCTCAGACATAAAATTACGTCAAAGTAAGTGGACAGAAAAATGTTTCTGACATATTTTATGTCGATGTAAGATATGTCTGAAAAAATGTCGACAGATCTGCCAGACATATTATGCCGTAACAACTCTGTCCCTTTTTCTTATTATTATGCTCGTTTTTATAATGCGTTCCACATGAACGCACTTACGTAATTTGTATTACATAATTAGGTAGTTATCATTCTCAACGCATATTTACATCATACCTTTTTTTGCTCGTTATTAATTTGTACGTGCCAAACTGTATCATTTATCAATGGATTTGTTCTTGTTAAGCTATATTTACATACGTATGCAAAAATTCATGATAAAAAATTGTAAATCTTTTATCATGAATTTTTGCAGTATTTGGATCTTTTTCTTCCAAAAGTTTGCCCACCGATACACAACGGGTACAAAAAAAAATTTCATAAAAATGAAAAAATGATTCCCACAATCTTTTAGGCACTATCCAGCTAAGAAAATGTGAAAGCTTTAAAAAATTTGGATTGTCCAAAAAAAGTTATCACGTTCTGAAATTTTACCTTATAAAATGGCTTAGAAAGGCCAAAAAAGACTGGATTATTTTATTCTTATTTTTTCTGGGTTATTTTATTCTTATTTATTTATGAAAATATATTTTCTTTCACTATTAGTGGCTATGTTTAGAAACTTAATTTGAAAATTAAACTTTAACAAATAGGTTTTTTTTAAAAAAAATATTGGTCTCATTCTGTTTCTCTCATCTGTCCACAAGTAGGAACTGCAATTTATCTTCATGTATTATTTATAATAAACAAAGTTTAGTTTTAAAACATGTCAAATGCTTATGCAAAATATCTTTAGAACATATTGTCATAAAACTCAAAATGAAGATAAAGGGAAAAAGGATGTAAGAAAAAAAAATAAATTGAGTTTAATGTTAATTTTTTATTTTATTAGAAGAAGCTGCTGTAATCGCATGCAAAGAGGTTCATTCTGCTTCTAGAGATTGTTGTTTGACAGCTACTCTAGCCAATTAAACGTCTTGAAATGATTGGCGGTTTTGGGCAAGCCCTTTAATTCACATGATGGTGATGCATCTCGGATTTTTTGTGCACAAAAATAAGTTTATCGGAGCAGGATCTGAAGAAGGAATAGAAAGTTTTCACAGTAAATTATCGAACGAAATAACTCGGTATAAGTTGTCCGGAGAAAATCAGTTGAAGAATGCCCTAAAATGGATGTGTATTGATGTTTTGTTATCGAATTCCGGTCTAATTTTGTAATATTTTTGACAATCGATTTTTCTTATTTCTTAATGATGTAATTGATAAACTTGTTTAAATTACAGTGGCATCTCTGTTTTGAAACATACAAAAAATTCAGATATACCGCTTTTTAGAGCGTTCACTCCTCTTCAACTTAGTAATACATCGTGTTATATATATATTTCAGCTACTTTTCGAGATAATCCAGAAAAAGTCTTTTTTGGCCTTTCTAAGTCATTTTATAAGGTAAAATTTCATAACGTGATAACTTTTTTTTGGACGATCCAAAGTTTTTGAAACTTTCATATTTTCTTAGCTGGATAGTGCCTAAAAGATTGTGGGAATCATTTTTTCATTTTTACGAAATTTTTTTTACACTACGGCGGACTGGTTGTGCGACATGCTCCTAGTAATTACTTTAAACTTGACGGATTGGTTGAATGATTATTATAAGTATTATGATATGTGAGCTTATATTATTTTTAATAAATCTTAATTAAATTTAAAGAACAGCAAATCCTTGTTTGCTGTTATCTCAAACTTCTAACACTTGATAAAAGTTATGAAGTAACAATTAGACGAAATAAGCGCCATTTCAGAAACAGCTCAAATTAATTTGAAGGTATTTTACAGGCATTTTACGTACTAATAAAAGAAATGCAAGTAAATGTGAAAAGCAAGACTTTGGTATTTCTAACATTGGAAAGGTTTCGATTATCAATCGAAGTCGACTTATGGATATGAATTTCAAGGTAACAGTTGAATTTTAAGGTAACAGTTAATGAAGACTAATAAGTATGAATACCATAATATTTTCATCAATTGACATAATAATATTACATAGGAAAAAGGAAAATGACGAAAAAAGCATAGTTGTAAAAAACGTTGAATGGAAAATGAATTTTAAAAATATATTAGAAAAAGTGTTATAATCTAAAAGCATTGTACAAAGTAGTTGTTTTGTTCTGAAACAGGTATTTCTGTCGAATTAACTTTGTTTACTCTAAGCCACTCAAATTTTTTTAAATAATTGGATAGTAAAGAGAACTATTAACCAAACTGCACTAATTATAGCAAATAATCCAAAGAAGTAGAAGGGGCTGTAATCATATAATACTCCTCCAATAATGTTTGCGACGATTGGTCCCGCCCCTTGCATCATAGCGTGATTTATGCCATAAAGTGTTGCGCATATACTTGGACAAGCTAATTCCTGGATGAATTTTGCGCGTGCCACAATATATAAAGAAACGCTTACACCGTGTAAAAGCTCTAACGGCAAAATTATCCATGGATTTTTAATAACTAAAAGGGCCGAAAATCGTACTATCCATACAAAGAAACAAATGCGGACAGCATTCCAATACCCTCTTAAAATTTGAATAAACTTGAATGAGAAAATATAAACAAAAATAGCTGAAAGTGATGAAACCGCTTGAACAACCCCAATAAGAAGATCAGGGGCTCGAAGTTGTTTAGCATACACCATCGTATAGCTCAAGTTGGCCCCGTACAAAGCTCCAATTAAAAATGAGGTTACAAAAAATAGCAAAACATCCAATCGCTTGATTTCTTTCCAAGAACTGCTCTTACCTGATAACATTGTTTTCTTTGTTGTTACTGGTTGATTAGTTGATAAATCTTTGTACAAAGCGTTAGTCACAAACAGGCCAGGAATTAAGCATAATGCGTAAACGCAGTATATGAGTATGTAGCATGATATGCTCATAGAAGGTGAAATTTCTAATAAAGCGCTCGAAACTAAACTTCCAGTACCGTAACCAATAGAATTAAAAACTCTCTGAATTCCGTATTCTACTTTAAAAGGAGCCGCAATTATCTTTCTTGTTACAGCCGCGTCTGTAAGACTAAGAATACTTCCGTCACAAAAAAAACCCAAGAAATTTAAACTTGCCATAACAGCCACTAACCCATTATTTGAGATTAAGGAAGTCTCAAAAAAGGCATTAGTATGATTACTGACATTTGTCCTCTGTATCTCTGATAAGGGACATGTGTTATACTTTGATTTACCAAACATTTTACTGACTATAGGTTGAAAGCATAAACTTATCATGGCCAACCCTGATACAATCCATAACACAAGTTGATGCGCTTGTTTTTTATCAGCTACATACGTCCAAAATGTGTTGCCCAAAATAATTCCTCCAAACCCACATGCATTTATCAATCCCGCTTGAAAAGAACCCAATCCAATAGACTTGAGAAAGATCAAAATAAAAGCTATCAGACAGCCAGCCTGAGCACCAACGAAAAAAAAAGCAAACTTTGAAGTTATCATAAATTTGTTTACAGAATACCATTTTCTAGGGTTATTGTCTATGCCCTCGTTGTGGGTAGCATCGTTTGAGACAGGTGCTTCACTCCTGCTGCAGCTATTTTCAAAGTTTCCACAAACCGTATCATTTTGTTCAACGGGTAAGTAATTTAGTCGAATTAAGTCTTGGCTTGCTTCGTGGTCCATGTTTTATTTTTCACCGAAATATTCATCGTTATAAAGTAAATTTATTTTTCAATGATTTTGTTACGACGACTATTTGTTCAAGATTACTGGCGTAAGAACTGTTCTTGCGTAATAGTTTTAATTTCAACCTTGGATAAACATTTTAATAAAAAGACAGCAAAAAACCTTTAAAATTGAAAGGATATGACGATAAACAATTGAAAAATCTTCGACATCTTCGTTAGTCGTTGCGTGACTTAAAGTTTTTAAATGCGTTGTTTGGTCGTTTATTTATTCTCTAACGTTACAGTTGTTTGCTCTTACCCTCGTATTTAGGAAATCTAAAATAAATTACATTTTTCTTGAACATAAAAAAGTTCAAACTCGTGATATTTTGTTATCTTTTTAAAACTTGTTTCATTTTTTTGAAATTTTGAAAAAGAAAAAATAAAAATAAAAAATGATAATAATAATAAAATAGCTGCGTAAATAAATAGTATTAATGACTTTGAGGGACGTTAACAAATCTCAACGTGGAAAATGTCTTTTAAAATTTGATCTCTTCAATTGGTCTGCCAAATAAAATTTAAAGCGCGAAGAGTTACTGAACATTTTAATGAAATGTTTTATAAGCAATTTAGTCAACATAAAAGTTATTATTGTGGAGAGCAGGGTTTTTTTAAGTAAGAGGGAATATGGTGGAGATATGATTGTGCGATTGTTTTATGAGCGCGGAGATATTGTTTAGTTTTTTTGGGTGTTTTGGTTTTGTTTGGCAACGTTTGGGTGTTTGAATGTTGGCTTGTCCTCAGCATTTTGTGTGTTTTGTGTATAGTTTGTTTAACACTTTTAACTTACGCTGCAAGACAAAATCTTAATACAAATCAACAACAATATAATCATTCCTCAATCAAAATATAAATGAAATGATTATGATATTTACTAATGGCTCTCGTTACGCTTAATAAATACTCAAAAATATTTAACTCATGTATATTTTCTTTTAATACTTATAAATACAGGTAATTTTAAAAATTCATTCAAAAATATTCTCTTACCACCTTTGGACTGATGGTCAAAGTGTCTTTCTACATTAGAACTATTCTCACTTTAAAATCTTCTCTTTTAAAGTAAACATTAGAACTATTCTCACTTTAAAATCTTCTCTTTTAAAAGTATCCCTTTACTTCTTTACCTCTTCTTTCAAAATCTCTTTTCTCTTTTACCAAAAAATCTTTGTTTTAAAAATCTCCAAAAAAATTCTCCGAAAAAAAAATTCTTTTAGATTTTCTCATAAAATCTTCCCATGAAGATTTTATGAGAAAGTTCTCTTCTTAAAAAATTCTCTTAAATAAATCTCAAAGATTTTCTCAACTTTTTTTTTTCTGTATCTACAGATGTTTCTTAAATCAGGTATTGCTCTAGCATAGACAACGGATTTTATCTTTAAGTTCTTTTTAATGCTTTTGTTTCAACCTCTAAGTCATGGTTCTCAAAAACAGGTTTTGCCGGTTATCTTTGGATTAGCGTTTGTTTCTGGTCTCGACTTGTTTGTAAAAATCATCAAATGCTTACAGAGTTTTCTCGAACCATACTAATTTAACTACATCATTTTAACTAACCTTATCAGTGTAGTAACAATCAAAGTTTTCGAGTTGGGTTTTTAAGAGTAAAGTTGATGTTTATAAAATTCTTCGTTCTTCCTCCTCACATTATTCTTAAGTATAAATTGTAAGATATCAGTGCGATTAGCTTGAGTGAAATCACCTATCAATCATCTTATGATGAGCCAATTGATACAAATCGACATCTTCCGAGCTCTTTTGTCATTTTTAACTAATTAGCCATAACTATATATATATATATATATATATATATATATATATATATATATATATATATATATATATATATATATATATATATATATATATATAACTTGCTATTATTGTGTAAAAATCTTATTTTTACACAATAAAAGCAAGTAGTTAAAAAGTCTTTTGGTCTGATCTTTGAAAAGCACTATTGAGCAACCTGTATGCAACAGCACACTGAAAAAAATTACTATATACCCCAAACATCTTTGTACTTCTTCAAACTTATAAATTTTGACTTCCAAATAATTTAACTCGTGAGTAATCTCGATTTCAAGAGAAAACTTACGTTGGCGTAAATTGCGAAGCAAAACTACGCATAACCTCACTTAAAGTAATTGGGTGAACGCCAAGTTTATTGTTGAATTTATTTAATCTACGCTAATAATCCTGAATAATAATTAAGAAGATAAAGTAATATGGTAGAAAACGCGATAAAAGTAATATGGTAGAAAGCGCGATAAAAAGCGCGGTGAAAAATGACTCTATTCTTTGATCGAGAATTTCAAACTTTTTTTCGCGCTGTTGTTTACAAAACTTGTTATCATTTCAACCCAGAGCAATATAACGAAAAGTAAAACCTTTTTTAATAACATAACTATGAAATAATGTCAAGGAAGTCATTAAAAGGTTTTTTAACAACTTACATTTGAGTGTTTGCAAGATGGATAAAAAAAATATATATATATATAACAAGGTATCAAACAAATCGCACTTGCTGTAAGAACTTTATTTAAAAGTTATGTTAAAAACTTAAATCATCGCGATTAAATTCTGAAACAAATTGAGGGAATACCATTACTTCTGTGGTCACATTTTTTTCTCTTCCAATCAATGCGTTTTTTCCGATATTTTTTAAATTATTAATTAAACGGTAATAATGTGAAATATGGATTTACAGTGTGCATTCGATCATTACTTTGCAAATAGTTAGGATCTGATTGACAGGTAAAAATTTGATTTAAGTGAACTTTTTTTTTTTTGGCACGTTGCAACTCGAAGTAACGGTTTATTTATATTGTTTTAGAGCGTGCATAAAAGTATTTCGTATATAAAAGCACTTGTGAATATCCGGCATTCAGTGAAATCTGTGAAAACGATTTAAGTGTAAAACAAGGTTGTGTTTTTCGTTTTTATTTTTTAGTCGTAGTAAAATAATGGAACAGTGTAAAAAGACTGGAACTACCTTACGAAAAATAGGTGACAACTTCGAAAGAAACAAAACGGGGAACAACGGCTCTCAAATACCGCAATACAAAAAACAAACATCATTAAATTCAAGCACGAACGGCTCAAAGAATTAGATGGATAAAAAGTAAAAAGGATTTTAGGAAAGTCATTGTTAAAAAACTGCTTTAAGTCATTTTCTAAGATGGTGTATGGCCTTGTACATATTTAATAAAGACTTTTATGTAGCTCTTTATTACAATTCTTTTGTATGCCTATAATTATTTTCTTGCATATTATTACGAAATATGTTGTAAATATGTTTATAATGTGTATATTACAGTTTTTTTATATTGTTTGAAAGTCAAGTGTAAATCTCCGTCTTAATAAAGTTTTGCTCGTTTAAAGCGACGCTTGTTTCTAACCTAATATTGTTTGTGTAATAATGATTTCTCCCTCCTCAAGCCGATTACGTTTTATAACTAACAAAATCCTAAAGCAGACATTAACTTAAATAAGTATAAAAAAGAAAGGTTTTTGTAAACGTTTTATTTTGCTTCAACATTAGGAAGAACGGTAGTCAATATTTTCAATATGTTTTAAGAGGCAGCTTCTTCTGTAACAGCTTTGAAATTTAAAACGTTTTAATCTTGACTGTGTCATTAAACTTGAATAATTAACAATTAAATGTGTATTGGGCCTTCTAAAGTTGAAAATATATCAGAGTGAGTGATTAAGGAAATATAAACATTCTTTCAAGCTTTGAACAACTACACTGTAAAGTAACAAAGTTTTGTGTTTTAGGGTTTTTTTCAACTTAACTAAGCCGGGAAATCTGTTATCAACAATGGTTTTAGATTGCTTCTTTTCCTTATCGTAGCATGGTTGGTATCTTCTGTTATTCTTTTTTCGGTCGATCTCCAGTCAATTTACTGCGGACAGAAAATTATGTTGCTGAGCATTTTGTAGAATATTCTGTATTGTGAAAATGTCTAAAATGCAAAATATTCTACAAACTAAGCAAGCTCAAAAATTTTCACCTACTGCGGAGTCTCCGAGAGAAGGACCAGTAGTTTTGAATATCTTAGACTTACAGAACAATCGAGTCTACTCCTCATCATTTCAAGGAAATATTGTGTAAAATGTTGAAAGCATGTTAAAAACCTAGAGTTGGAGGCGGAAAAACTTAATGGAGTGTAAAAATTGATTATTATAAAACACTTCATCTAAGATATTGACCCTTTCCTCTATCTAACCCGAAGTTAATTGGAAAATACAATTATGCGAAATCAAAAAACTTTGTTCAATCATTTTTTTTAATTTATAAATTAATCCACATATTAACATATTTACAAATATTATTAGACAAAAATATTTACAATAAATAACATACCCATCATTTATACCGGAAAATAACTCATATAGAAACTGTCTATTTATAAAAAGTGGAAAAGTGGAAGCGTCGTATTAAAGCATAAAAGAATTGCAAAAATTAAATCACGTATTTAAAAAATCGTTAGGGTTATTATGTCGTTTATTTCAGTCGTTATTTTGTTATCATTATAGTTATTTCGCAATATTTTTTAATTCAGAATTTCGGTGCTAAAAACATTTCGATATTTTTCCTGATTTTTTCTTCAATATATTTCCAAAGATTTTTGATATATTTTAAACTGATGTCGAATTT
The DNA here is from genome assembly GCF_058129835.1 of Hydra viridissima. NCBI lineage: Eukaryota > Metazoa > Cnidaria > Hydrozoa > Anthoathecata > Hydridae > Hydra > Hydra viridissima. Next base: position 8,728,148 of record NW_028324300.1, read on the forward strand.
AATCGATTTATTCTTGTTTTCGGCTGTAAACTTAAGCACGGTTCACTCATTAAGCGTGATCTACCGCTGCTGAAGGAATTGTTGGTTTGTTTTCTTGCTTCTGCACTCATTTGCAATTTATCTCCTTGATCTCGAAGGAATGTACCCGCTTTTAGTTTACCATCCATATCTTAAAGTTTTGTTGAAAAAATTAGCTAGCTTATTTACAACAGAGATTTTCATTATATGTGGTCTGAAATCAAGATCACATGCTTTCCATGTGACTTAACAACACAAGTACCATTATCAATCGATTTGTTTGTGCCAGAACAAAGAAATGTCATTTCCTTTTTTTTTTTTTTTTTTAATTTCTTTTGTTGCGCACCAAAAAAAAAAAAAAAAAAAAAACCAAGCAATTAAACCCTTCTTTCTGGTGGTTTCAGTTCCGAAATTTTCTTTTGAAGTTTTTGAATGCAGTATCACCATTCAAAATGTTGTCTGCGAGCGAAAACAAAGTAAAACGGTCTCCATAAATTTTAGTCTTCTATAAACATATTGTTCTACACGTTTGTTTTCGGTAAATATGTATGTTTGAATATATGATTAAAAATTCAATGAACAGAGAATATCAATTAAATTCAATGAACAGTGCATATTAATTAGAGTTATTAATCGCATGTATATATTTAAACTAGGAGCAAAGTATTTGAAAATTTTGCAACAAGTAAATTGAAAACGTGTGATATTTAGCGTGATTTAAATTAGCAAGCTATCACTTCAGCGAGGCTGAAAGTTCCAATGAAACCTGATAGTCAAATATGTTTACTTGAGTGAATTAGTTTAACAAACCCGTTACCTAACTTTTACATGGGTATTTTTTTGTGAGTCTTATTTGTAATTAGGATTTTTATGAGTTCTCATATTTTTTATGAGTTCTCATATTGCAACGCAGCATAAAAAGAAGCTCGGTTTCCAGATTTCCAGACATCGTTAACTGGGCTTCAAAAAACGTTTTGTAAAGTTTTGCAAATTTAAGACCTTTAAAACTTTACTTTTGCTTTGGCTGGTTTTGCTTTTGCTTTGGTTTGTAACGACATTCTTATATAACTTTGATACTTTATTCAACTTGATTCTAATAAATTCGATTGTTTATGGAACTTTTTTTTGCGCGTGTTTTTTTAATTTGGCTGTGTTTACACAAGTGCGTCTTATGATGTCTTTTGGCCATGTTTACACAATTGTCTTTTAGCCATTTTTACGCAGCTTTATTATTTGTACAAATAATCCATTTAAACTTGAAAAACACAAATACGAAAGAAAAAGTGCTTTTCAGAATTAATTCAAATATAGTTTTTATTATATCTAAACGTCTACGACTGTATATGAAGTTCTATGATAACTTCTTGTAATTAGACTCTCAACTGTGAAAAATATTAAAACTCAAAAGCTAAGAGGTGGGCTAGAACTTAAAACTTGCGGGAAGGGGTTGTAGAAAACATGACGAAAATGACATCTTCATGTTTTCTAAAACCCCTTTCCGCAAATTTTAAATTGAACATTTAACTTTTTTTTTCTCCCAAAAGACGTTTCACTCTTATCAATCTTGAAAGTGGTTCATTTACAAGTGCTTCATTTTAAATTAGTTCATCTGAAAATGGTTCATTTTAAAATGATTTATTTAAATTTCTAAAGAAAAAATTACAGTCACCCTTTTTGGTTTGTTGAGAAACAAAATACTGATAGTTTGCTTCATAAAAGTACCCTGGAAGTTGGGTCAATTTAAGAGCTTAGCTTAATATTGGTACAAATTGTGATTGAAGAAAAATTGGATAAAACAACTTAGATAAATAAAACAGTTTCATTTATTCCTCGGAAACTGTTTGGTGTTAAATTAGGATGAAAGGATATCCGTAAAAAACACGAGGTTTGTTCCATAAAACCACAGATAATTGTTTTTGCTTTCCGTCTTATGTCATAAAAAGCTTTTAAAGATTTGCATTAAGAAAAAAAATAAGGTTGCTTTTGTGTTAAGGGTAATAGTTGGTTTTTTTACTATAAACTATTTATTCTGCTTCATATTTTTTGAACTTAGATAAATACTTGATATGTGTGAGGTTGCACATAGATATTAGGTTTTGAACGAGTGTCAGTGTTATAAACAGTAGTAAACAGCTAATAAGTTCTTGTATCTTTCAAACTTATAAATACCCGAGTGCCTTATATTAGATTAATAAATATTGATTCTCCTAAGTGTACTCCTATATCAAAGCATCATTTGATAGATTATACTATTACTAAGGATGAGATGAACAGTTCGTTTATATAAATATATACATATATATTATATAGACACAAAGTTTATGTTTAACATGGATTAGAAATTTAAAGATCACCATAACTGTCATGGTGATTGATCGCCACTGTCATGGTGGGCAGCAACAATAAATAAGTGTCATGGTGGGCCACAACAATAAATCCTACGCATAAACATGGCAGTAAATGAGTATTTTTATTTGATAGTGAAAGTAGAACATTTTTATCTAATTGTGAAAGTAGAATATATTGTTTATAAACTTAGATTTCAACATAAAGATTTAACAAGTCAATAAATTACAAAATTAGGACTTAACAACTCAATAAATTTCAACATTGAGACTTAACAAGTCGATAAACTTGAGTACTGAAAATAATGTTTATAATATTTTACTTTATGAGTTCTATTGATGATGATGACTTTATCATCGTTGCCTTCTGAAGTCACAGGCGAAGTTGAGCATCAACAAAAGTAGAAGCTAACTTCGAGCTCTGGCGTGTCTTCTGTAGTTATCTCATTCGTCGTTGTGTTAGTTACATGAAGTGTCTTCTGTAGTTGTTTCTTTAGGCTCACAATAGTTGGTATTAAAATGCATATGTAGCATTTCTCTTCAGCCTGTATAAAATATTGATTGTTTGAACTACAGGTAACTTCGGTGTATTCAACTTTGTGTTCTATATTAAGTAACATAGAACACGTTACCCAGCAAACATTTAGTCTAAAAAAGACGTCTTAAATATGTCTTTTAGACATATTAGATGTTTTTTATACCTCTAAAAGACATCTTTTTTAGACTCGATGTTTGCTGGGTAGTGAATACTGTGATGGCGGGGATTTTATATATATTTTTTATTAGTGCTATTATGACGCAGGTGGCTTGACAAAGGTTAGTTGACACGGTGAGGTAGGACTGTCAGTGTCTAACGCAGATATGGTAGGAACGCGATAATAATAATAATAATAATAATAATAATAATAATAATAATAATAATAATAATAATAATAATAATATATTATTATTATTATTATTATTATTATTATTATTATTATTATTATTATTATTATTATTATTATTATTATTATTATTATTATTATTATTATTATTATTATTATTATTATTATTATTATTATTATTATTATTATTATTATTATTATATTAATAATAATAATAATAATAATAATAATGATAATAGTAATAATAAAAAAAATAATAATGATAATAATAATAATAACAATAATAAAAATAATAATAATAATAATCAAAGTCATTCAAACATTATTTCTTACCAACTCTTTTCATAAGGTTCTCTTTAAAATTGCCATAAGTTCTTCTCATAAAATTCTCTTTAAATCTTCAAAATTCTTTTCTTACAAAATCCTTTTAAAATCTCTAAAAACTCTTTTCTCAATTTATCTTCAAAAACTCTCTTTTAAATATTTCAAAATATCCCAAAAAAAACTCACTCTCAAAAATCCGTAAGATTTTCTCAACGATTCCTTTTCTATTTGTCCGCAGATGTTATTTTGAATTCTAGTACAGACAATAGATTTCTTTTTCTTCAAGTTCGTTTAACACTTTGTTTCAACTTCTGAGTCATGGTATTCTTTAAAACAGGTTTTACTAGTTTTCTTTTTATTAGTCTTTGTCTCAGAATGGCTACAGAACTTTCGAGAGCTTTACTAATTAAACTCATATTATTGTATTTCTAGTCGTATTTGTAAAAGCAGTTTTAAACATTAGTGGTGGGACTTTAAATGTCATTGAACATGTGTGTGCATTTGGTGTTTTAGTTGACTCGCTCTTTTCTTCGTTCGAATGTTATACGCTTGATTTGAGTAAAACTTAAAGATGATGTTTACAATTTTCTCATTTTCCCTCCTAACAAAACCATTAAAGAGTCGTGCGAAACATTCTGCTTTCCGATAATAAAATTTTATAACAGAACATGGATGGCGTCATTTGCAGAAGTTGACACAGGAGGTAGAAATATTTAGCGGGACAATGTGCTACAGAAAGTAACAGTTTTTTTGAGTGACTGTCTAAAGAGAATAACGAAGGTTGGTATACTAAAAAACAGTGTTAACAATCGAAATTATATCATGTGACTCTTCATTGAGAACAGGAAGTTTTTTAGAGTCAACTGGAGATTCCAGTAAGATGATCGCAAGGACGAATTGTCGTAAAAATTGTTGAACGTATTATAATGGGATAGAATCATTGTAGAACATATATGGTAGGATAGAGTAAATTGTAAAAACACTTTAAACTCTGAGATAAAACAATCCGTGAAAAATTTGCAAAAGGCGCGATTCTTCCCAACACTGGCATTGATATATTTATTTACAGTGAAAAACACTTTGTTACAATCATGTTGCAATTAAACCTGTAATACCAGCATATGATTAAACCATGTTGTAATTGTATTACTTTTACATTTCGGATTTTAGTTGGATGGACAGCGCAAGATTAAACTGAGTAAATAACAAAATCATGTGAAAAATGGTATATTACTGTAAACCATAATTTTTGGGCAAAGTAACTTTTCAGACAACAGCTTAATAACTATTATTTACAAAGTCTAACTGTGATAGTTAGATTTGGTGATATTACGAGTCTAGTGATGTTAGTTTAAGATGGGCACCTGAACTGCATAGCAGCAGTTCATTTTGTAAGATTAACAAGTTTAGCCTGATTATTTTTCAGTAAAAATTTGTTTATCTGCTGTTTATCTTTTTATATTATGGATTTTTAGTCCTAAGGACCTTATCTGTATAGTAACAGAGTAGTTTGCACAAGATTTGCACTTATTTAAGAAAAAATGATTTTTCTTGTGGGTTTACATCCACGAATAAAATGCATTAGCCTTAAATTGCATAAAATTTGTTTCCGAAATTATTTTCGGAATTAGCATTGAGAGTAAGGGTCTGCGTCTCGGAATAGTTTTCTCGAAATGAACCGGGAAAAGCGTAACGAGACGAGAAATTTCCCTGAAAAAAATAACGAGACAAAGGAAACGATTGTCCCGGAATAAAGTTATAAATTGGGACATAAATTTTTTCTCGGAATTTAAAAACTGTGTCCCGGATAATTACGAAACGTTACGAGACAGATCAATTATATTAACTAGATATCTAGCTCGCGCTTTCGCAGAGAAGAAAATTTTTTGCCAACCAAATTTGTTTTGCCAGCCAGAAATGACGCACAGTGACTCAAAACAACAAAAAAAAAATGGCACTAAACCCCTCACATTTTTTTGGTAAATATAGTGCCCTTTTTTAAATAATATAACATTAGAATGATCATTTATTTAAAAAGTAAAAACAGTTTTTTCATAAAACTTATAATTTAGATTTTATGGTTAAAATAAGTTTAAAATTTTGATATTATTTTCAAAGAAATCTAAAAATTGAGAGTTTTTTTATTTTGTAAAAATGGAGAACTTTTAATCTAAATTAAAGTCTATATTTACTTTTAAGATAATCTTTTAACTTTATATATTTTATGAAGAAATACAAATGTCAATAAACCCATAAAAACCTTGTATTCCGCCATTTTTTAACAGTGGTTTAATATATCAAAGTAAATGAAAATAGCGGAAAACAAGGTTTTTATGGACTCATTGACATTTGTATTTCTTGAATTTGAGTTTTTTACTTGTATGACTTGTTTCAACATATCAAATATAGTTTCAAGAAACATATTTTTGTCATCATACGCTACTTAGAAATTTGTTAAAATGTTTTTATTTGAATAATGATTTACTATTCAAGAAGTGCTAGATATTTGAAATAGCATTACTTAACAACTTCAGTATTTCCTGTAATATAGAAGTAACATTATTTACTTTAACATTGGGAACGTAATGTGATAATTGTCAAAGAATTTATAACATAAAACGTTAAACAGTGTAAAGTGAAAAATGATATAAAGTACTCAAAAATGTTTCTGATATATATTAATGATTTTAAAAACAACAACAACAAAAGATTAGATCTTATCCCGAACATACGTGAATTAGGAGTGGATAAACTACGATTTTGGAAGGATTTACATAACGAAATCAAATATAGCTGAAGAAATTAGAAAGGAGGACATAAATTAATGCTACTTTAGATAGATTTATTTCAAAAGTGAAGAAAAAAGCTAAAACAATGTGGTAGAAATTATGATTCTTTTATAGAAAAAGAATACCAATGGCTTCAAGAAAATCATATGACCAATAAAAGGCCCCTTTGGTTCTGGAAAACCCCATAAACAATGGGTGGTCCTTTGAGAGCAAAGGAAAAGAGAAAAAATAAAAGAACTAGGTATTGAACATCATGCTCTATTGTTTTTCTCTGCAAGAATTACACTTTTTAAAAAAGTCAAATGTTTTCTAGATATTTTTTTTCCCCTAATTTAAGTTGCATTAATTTTTATAAAGCTGCGTTTATATAGATAGTATAACAATATCAATAATAGCAGCTGAAATAAATAATGGTAACTGTGCCAGAAATTCATTCTTTAAATTTCACATTAAGGATTAACTAGTATGTCTCGTTATGTCTCGTTATGTCCCGTTAAAAAAATGTAAATTCTCGTTATGTCCCGTTAAAAAAATGTAAATTCCGAATTGTAAAGCTCCTATTTTGTCTGGGACATCTCGTCTCGGTATCGTCCTGGATTTCGAGTGAAAAATGAAAATTGTCTCGATATTTATCGATAATCGGGACAAAGCTTTTAGAATCGTCTTGTCTCGTCTCGAATAAAAAAAATAACGAGACGCAGACGCTTAATTGAGAGAAGACAAAAAAATGCCGTTGAACAGTGTATTAGAAAGTATTTATTATTCGACAAACGAGTTTAAATGAAGAATAAATGGATGTAATCCACTGAATTCGAAATGGTTGTATTGAACTTATATCCGAGGATGGTAGTTGTAGAAATAGTCAAGAAATTGAAAAAAATGTGTTTATTTAAAGGCGTTAATTGGAATTGCTCTAACAAATATTCTTACATCAATTAGGGCATTCTTAAAATAAGGCTATAAAATTTAACAAAAACAAAATGACAAAAGTAAAAAAAAAAATAAAAAAACAAAAACAAAAATAATGTGTATGACCAAATCAACATTTTGGTTTTTAGATGAAGAACTTATTCCAATATGTATTTTACCTACATTTGCTTAAAATTCAAAGTTAAAAAAAAAAGAACTTGCTCATTTTTTTCTGAAAATCTCTTTTTTTTTTTCAATTTATATTTTTAAAATCTAATGATTATTTCAGCATTCACATGTCTTCAAAAACTGTACTCAAAATGTGGACACCCATGTACATGAAATAAACTTGTAACATTTAATCTTCTGAAACGTTTGAGAAAAGTTTCAATGTGCTAATTAATTGAGATTAATGGTAAATAAACTTATCAAATGAGATTATTACTTAAGCTTTTGGAATGTGTTAGTTTTCAAAAATAAGTTAGAATAACAAAAATGGTAAATGAAATAATGTAAACGTTTTTAGAGATGATAATTATTTGACATTCTAACTTGAATAAAAGCCCAAAAAATTATGTCATGCGCATTGTTTATAATTAATACGCCCCTTACACTTTTTGCTCATATTTGTCAAGTTTCAATTATATGCATTTAAGCCGGCACGGTGTTGTTCTCTAATTTTTACTCATGAATCTACAACAACGACTGACAAGCTGATGATCTCACGGACAGGTTTTTCACAATAAATAACAAATGGAAAAAACATCTCACGACATCATTTCAACTTTCTTTGTACTTCAAAAATAAAGTTTTCATGTTAGATTATATTTATAATTTCTATTTAAAAAGATTACCTTATACATATATATATATATATATATATATATATATATATATATATATATATATATATATATATATATATATATATATATATATATATATATATATATATACATATATATACATATATATACATATATTTACATATATATGTATGTATGTATGTATGTATGTATGTATGTATGTATGTATGTATGTATGTATGTATGTATGTATGTATGTATGTATGTATGTATGTATGTATGTATGTATGTATGTATGTATGTATGTATGTATGTATGTATGTATGTATGTATGTATGTATGTATGTATGTATGTATGTATGTATGTATGTATGTATGTATGTATGTATGTATGTATGTATGTATGTATGTATGTATGTATGTATGTATGTATGTATGTATGTATGTATGTATGTATGTATGTATGTATGTATGTATGTATGTATGTATGTATGTATGTATGTATGTATGTATGTATGTATGTATGTATGTATGTATGTATGTATGTATGTATGTATGTATGTATGTATGTATGTATGTATGTATCTACGTATGTATGTATGTATGTATGTATGTATGTATGTATGTATGTATGTATGTATGTATGTATGTATGTATGTATGTATGTATGTATGTATGTATGTATGTATGTATGTATGTATGTATGTATGTATGTATGTATGTATGTATGTATGTATGTATGTATGTATGTATGTATGTATGTATGTATGTATGTATGTATGTATGTATGTATGTATGTATGTATGTATGTATGTATGTATGTATGTATGCATGAATGTATGTATGTGTGTGTATGTATTTATGTATGTATGCATGTATGTATATTTTACAGGATTCATAATTATAAAAGTAAAATTTCAAATGGTGTTAAGCAGCTTAATAATGAAGTAAAATCTAAAATAATAGTTAATTAGCGGCTATAGAATTTTGCATCATTTATTTTTAATATATTATCATTTTTTCTATAAAAGTTAGCATCATTTCATTTGCTTTATGCAGTCACAATTTTATTAGGCATTAAAATTGTTGCTGCAAAGGTCAAATGAAATGTTAATGCCATGACCTCTCGAAGAAGAGACACTATTGTCACAGTAGTAACCGCTTTATCTGCCTCTGGAAATACACTGCCATTTATATTTGTATTTCCTCATAAAAATTACAAGTGCTATTTTATTTACAGTGGTCCGCCCGACTATCGGAATAGGAGATGAGAGTGGATAACATATGAAGAATTCAACAAGTTCATGTAACGTAAGAAATGTGAAGTCTTCTAATAAATATTGTATACTACACTAAACTTAGTAAAAGGGAATCGAATAGTTATGTCGTCTTTCCCGCCACATTGTAGCCATATACTACAGCCACCAGATGTTTCTGTATTTGGACTTTTTAAAATATTCTCGGCTAGTGCACAAATTGAATGGCTGACGAACAACCCTAAAAAGCTTGTTACAAATTTATGATATACCAAAAGGTAGTAAGATTCAGTAGCAGCAAAATGTCAGATTCATTGCCATTAGCAATAATTTGTAAAAAACAATTCAAAGTCAAATTCTTGACACGAATATGCTTGCCTTAATATGTATGCTGGAAACCTTACTCTGAGAATTTAGCTAGAGAAAACTGGACCCTAATCAACTTTGCATCCAATGATCCTTCACAAATTTTGATTCTAATGCTGGGCTAACTAAAAAGGGATCATTGTGGTCACTGAAAAAATTTTCAAAAAGTAAATTTGTTAGAAAGTTAGGAAATGAAATTGAAATGACAGCAGAAATAATTCCTTTATTATTTAGTTATTCAGTAGTTTTATTGAGAATTGATCCAAAAGCCGTATAATTATAAGTATCTTTGTTTATTTCTTAACTTGCTCCATACAGTTGCTCAACTTATCCCGTAAGGATAAGTTTAGTAGCCCGTTTGTTTTTTTTTAAAGCAAATCTGGAAAAGTTTTATTTTCTCAACTAATTTAGAGCAGGTTAAGTTATGGATCTATTAGTGAAACATTTTTGAAAATCGGACGTACCGTTTAAGAGTTCTGGTAGATTAAGTAAAAATGACACAACTAGACCCATGTTTCACTACTATATTGTTTATAGGTTGAGTACTTCTGGTGTAAGCCATAACAAAATTTGGATGTCAAACTTTCATTTGGATGTCTTTTTTCAAAATTACTTTAGATTTTTTTTCTGTCAATTTTAAAGATACTTCGTGCCATTTGAAAAGGAAATATTTATACTTAATTTTTGTTCTGATTAAAATTTTCGAACACTCATTATTTACAGATATAGTTTCGTTAAAAAGACACTTCTCAGTTACTAAATAATGATCGCAGAAGAATGCTAACAATATCCTTCATTTTTACACTCCAAATTATTGTGAAGTAATTTTATAGCAAGAGTGATTAAAAACCATATTTTCTTACTCGAGTAAAAAAAATCATCTTCAAAATTAATTTGGGCAATTCTTAATTATTAACAAGAACTTAGAATTTAACAAAAAAGGACGATTTTATAAAAAAGGACGATTTTATAAAAAAGGACTATTGTATATAAAAAAATATATAGAAGGACTATTATCAGCCATCTTCTTGAATTTGATAAAAAGGTTATTATAGTTTTCTGAATCAGTTTAACTTTGTTTGGTAAAAGGACATTCCTAAAGTTCTATCTACAAAATTAATGAAAAATTCTAAAGAAATTATAGCAATCTATTGCTTGACTTTTTCGCTCTATATTAATAAGGGAATCAAATTTTATATATTTTAGTTTATTTATCATATAAGATTTGCATAAAGTTACATGTAAGTTTTACAACCTTGTTATATGTTATCCTATATAGTTATGTAAAATCTGTAATCTGATTGAAAATGGATAATGATGGATATTCGAACTCAGCTATAAGCAAACGTTGTTAGAAGAGCGAGTTTGATTTAGATAATGAAGTTAGTAACTATTAAATAATGTTTAATAAAATGGGATTTGGATATTATCACTATTTCATACGATTGCGCTTTCTGATTCATTTTTCAATTAGCATCATCACCTTTTGATGCAATCTTCTCCAACATTTAAATCTTCATACCTTCTTGAGTAATGAAGGGGTTATTAAATGTATGATAATGGATATTTGAAAAAATTTTAGGATACCTCGTATAATAAATAATATATCTTTTTGTCATGAATAAATTAGTTACCTAGATTAAAAAGGTCAGTTTAGTGCCTATAGCACCTCAGACACATTTCATTAGCAGAGAAAGTAAAAAGAATCGACCAAGAGTCTGCGTACCAGTTTCTTTTATCTGTATTTAAGAAGTTTGTTTTGATTGGTGATTGAAATAGTAAACTAAGTTTCTAAAAACTCCAGTTTCATTCCTAAAAAAGATATTGCAAACTGTTTATGTGACAACTTTTTTTTTTTGTTTCATTAATTTTCCACATGAATAAATAGGAATCTGCGCATTAGTTTTGAATTCCAATATAAATTGAATAGGTTTTGAAAGTTCTGTCATAAATAGTAGCGGTCAAAAAAGGTGGTTGCCGGAAACCTATATGTGGAAGACATCTTCTGTTTGCTACTTAGATTAAACAATAAAATCATGCTTGGTAAGCAAAAAATCTCAACAAAAAGAACTTTTATTTCATTTATTAGTAAAAAGAAAAGAAAATAATAATCCTGTTCCATTTTAGTTTGTTTGGTACTGTTGGCTTTTCTCAATTTAAAGTTTAATTTTGACTTTGTTCACGCTGAGCTGACAGCAGTGTGTCGACAGAAAGCGTACGCAGCTTGTACCTTGGCCACTCAAGAAGCGGATTGTAACTTGTCTCAATGTTTTGAAAAATTGGTTTGCTTGAAACCCTACAATAAATACATGTGTATTCCAATTTGAGTGGAAAGTAAACATGAATACTAAATTGACTTTTTAAACAAGATTGGAACTATAACACAAATAGGACAAATTGATAAGACAAATCAAAGTCTGACAAAGTTTTTTTTATCAGCTATCAGTTGTATAAACATATTAACACCTAAACCACTTGGGTTCGTGTTTTGGATTGGTAAGAACCCTTGGAATGAGCAAAAAACACACTTGTGTTAAAAGCACTTTGATGAGGCATAATTAAGATTTAGCGTATGATTTTATAGTTATGAAATTATTCACTAACACAAGAATTATTCACACTCTGTTGGTACGTCTTGCTTTGAGTATATCACCGTTAATAAAAATTATTAACTGCATTCAATTTAATTTAACAGTCAACACTTCTTCGAAATGTAAATACTGACCCAAACTCAAATGGAACTTATTTTGATACAAAAGCGCTTATATCTATAACGAAAATTCAACCAGTAGAACGTTTGTTTTAAATTAATCATTTAGGGTTTGTGCCAAAGTTTTACTAGTTAGTCATTTTCTAAAAAATATCAAACATTTTCTTGATATTATTAAAACGTTTTTGCTGATGGTCGCTAATTTATCAATATGTAACGAGTTGCATTAAAAGTAAACAAATTTACAAAAATGTAAACTTTGTTTGCTCTTTGTTGTTTTAAGATTTTTATTCTCTTTGTATTTATAAACTTTTCACGCAAATATTTTGTAAATTAATAATTTTTATCTGATTAAATTTATGTAAAAAAGAAGAAGAAGAAGAAAAGTAAAAAGACGAAAAAAAATTGTAATAATAACTGAATTAGTTTGGATTGTCAGAAAAATGTAAAAAAATTATGCCATCATCACCATCGTCATCATCTTCGTCTTTGTTAAAGTCATCATCATTTTATTATCCTTGTCATTTTTTGTCATATCGTTATCAACCTCCTTATTTTATATTCTGGTTTAACATTAAGTTAATCACCTCCCTCACATTGAGCGTGGCTATGAATGTGGGACAAGAAAAAAATGTTTACTAAAAAGTTAATACGTACGTTTACAAAATCTCTTCTTCGCCGATTTTTGTAGCCGTAAAACACGACGTAAAAACTAACCGTTTAAACTTTACGCAATTCAAATAACGCAATAAGGTTTCCTCTAAATAACTGTTTTATTTTTACATTTCACTATACTATTGCTCTTCAACCATTTTCAGGGGGTCCGCGGCATGTTTTAAATACCACAATTCTTTTTTAAAAAATTTTCTGTTTTTTTATGTATCATTAAGAAATTTTTTTAAATTATGTGAAACATCTCCATTTATTATGTTCAAGTCATTTATATCACTTTTTATTTCCCGCATTTAACGAAAAGCTGTCCAAGCCTGTAAACAGACACATGCAGTTTATCCAGTGAAAAATGTAACTGATATCATCAACCATAAAATTTCAAGCTATTTGGATTTTATGTATATATATATTTTTTAAAAAGTCTGTTATGGTCTTTTTTGTCATAAAGTTTCTCATAAATAGTAATTAAACAGCAAGGTTACGCAAATGTAAGAAGGTTGAAGAGCACTGCTCTATACCGTGTATTCTACCGTTCGAAGCGATAAATGGGGAGTTTATTTTACCGTTCGAAACGAGAAATGAGGAGTTTATTTTACCGTTCAAAACGATAAGTGAGGAGTTTATTTTACCGTTCGAAACGATAAATGAGGAGTTTATTTTACCGTTCGAAACGAGAAATGAGGAGTTTATTTTACAAAGGGAAAAGGAGAACAAAATACTCATAAGACAAAAAAGTTCAGCATTATGTTTTTTATGCCACCGAAAAGATAAAAATCAATTTATCGTTAAAATTTAAATTACATTTACAAGATTGACCAAAATTCACTTTACCATTTAAAAATTATAAAATGTTTTTGCTAATATATATATATATATATATATATATATATATATATATATATATATATATATATATATATATATATATATATATATATATATATATATATATATATATGAACTTATGGGTAAATTAAGTACAGAACAACGTGTAAAGTTTTGAAAAAAAACTAAAATTAAATTTTATTTTGAACATCAGCGTTTAATTGTTCAGTTCCCGAGTCATTGCGAGAGCTGCACCCTCTTAAAGTCGCGATTTGATCGTGAATAATATCAGAAAACTTGAATCGTAAAAAGTACTTCTTCAAGAATAATAATAGAAATGCAGTCATTATGGCAAAGTGAATTTTGCTCCAGCCTGTATATTTAAATTGACAGTTACGCAAAAAAATTATAATATCAAAATGCTTAAAAGGACTGAAATTATGATTTAATAAAGTGAATGTTATATTAGGTTTGTATTTAAATGTTTGTTAAAATATATCTGACAACTCCGTCTAAAATATATATTTTTATGCATGCGTCTAAAGTTGACAAAACAAAAAAAATGAGTATGTAAAAAGAAAACCTATATTAACATATTTTTCCTGGGAGAAAATTATGAAGAAGGTTCAGTAGCGTTTTAAAGTAAATCATTACACTGCATCTTTATTAACTGATGCATGGGCTAAAAAAGCTAACATGCAACTGTTTAAAACTCTAACAACATTAAAAGAGTTCAACATAAAACTGTTTATAACTTCAATAAAAATTGTTTGATTGACTTTTAAAGAGTTATGCACTTTAAAATTTCGACCAATTTTGCGATCTTCATCAAATGCACTATCAAAAAAACACTCGTTTGAAAGCATTTAATTTTCCATAGAAAAAATATTATTTAAAACAAATTACTTAAACGAAAACCAGATAGAAACAATTCAAATTTAATATGTTGTTGCAATTAACGGTGAGTCAATGATGTGCCTTTTTTTTCAAGAATATCGATCTCTACAAGAATTTAAAAAATTAGATAGTGGACAGTATTTCTAAAGTAAATTAAATCGAAATAATATTAATTAACCGTGAAATATATCAAAATTCAAAATGGGTGCCTTAAAAATGCGCTAAAATAGCATGACATAAAAACTTAGTCCTTTATCAACAGTAATATATTTAAAATGGGAACTTCGTAACTACTTATTTACATTTACATAATGTAAGGATTATGTTCAGCTAATTAATTATCTACCTGGCTAAAAATAGCTTAGAATGTTCAACAAAATACCCATAGTTAATAAGTAAAAAGGTTGTAGTTATCGTAAACTACTCAATTATCTAAATTTATCTTAGTTTTGTTAATTTTTTAAAATACTTTATCTTATATTAAAACTTTATATGTTTCTGAAATGGGGTGAGACTAGATTAGTTTTTCTAGGTATATTTACATAAATTACTTTAACAGAATGTAAAACTGGCATAAGTAATAGTGTAAAATAGCACTAAAAGGTGTTCTTTACGTTGCTTTTGGCTAAAAATTCCTGGATTTTTCCCGTATGAAAAAAAAATCAACTATATACCTTCCTAAAGTATTTTCAGTTATCTCTGTCTTAATATGTGATTATATCTTAGGTTTTATGCATATTATAAAAAAACTTGTGAGTAGAATTACTCTTATTACAATCTTGAAACGTGAAAGATGAAGTCAGATAAGAAATCTAAAAAAAGAGTTAGAAGTGTTAGTCCAAAGTCTGGAGATAAACTGAAGCGGCATTATAGAAATGACCGATCCAAGAAATGGCAACGGCATTCATCTGAATCCTCTGCTAGCAGTGAGAAAGAAAGTTTGTCAAGTGATGAATATGCATCTCCTCTTAAACAGTAAATCTATTATTAATAACTTATTTTGAAGTTTTAAATTTAAGTCTTATTTTATTTGCTGATTTCAATAAAAAAAACAAAACTTTTTAAAAAATGATTCTTACATATTTCTTTGTTGTGCATTTCAAGAACAGTTATGTTATGCACATAGCTAAACATAGTATTTTGTATTTAAGTAAATTTTATCTTAACATTCTTTCTTTGTTAGCTCAAAATATTCAAGAAAAAAAGAATCTTCTTCTGATAGATCAGTATCTCCTGACCATTCTCTTGTAGAGAAGAAAAAAGTTAAAAAGATCTCTAATAGGGAAAGTCTGGTTAAACAGAGCAGTGAAGAGATCTCAGGTAAAGAAAAAACTCCTCAAAAACTTGTAACACCAAAATTATCAAATAAAGAAGAAAGCCCTAATGTAATTAAATGTGAAGAAAAAGAAAATAAACAATCTAAAAGCCCAGAACTAAAAAAAAAAGATCCAAAAAAATGTATCAGTCCAGATAAAAACCATACCACTAATGATCAAGTTCTTAAAGTTACCAGCAAGTCAGTTAAGTCTCGTAAGAAAGAAAGCAGTGTTTCTCCTAAAAGAGAGCGTAAAAAATACCGAAGTAAAAGCAGAAGTCCACTTAGAAAGAAGAAAAGTAAAAGCAAAAGTCCGTATAGACGTAAAAGAAGCAAGAGTAAAAGTCCATCAAAACGAAAACAAAGTAAAAGCAGAAGCCCAACTAGAAGAAAAAGAAGCAAAAGTAGAAGTCCATCAAGACGCAAAAGTAGAAGTCCATCAAGACGCAAAAGAAGCAAGAGCAGAAGTCTGTCAAGACAAAAGAAAAGCAAAAGCCCTGTAGTAAAGAAACATGCTAAAAGTAGAAGTCCATCTTCAAGAAGAAAGAGAAGCAAAAGTGGAAGCTTACTAAGGCGCAAAAAAAGCAAAAGCAGAAGTCCTTCCAAGCGTAAAAGAAGTAGGAGTTTGTCTAAACATAAGGAAAGCAAAAGTCCAGTCTCAAAACGTAGTGTAAGTAGAAGTCCTTCTCGACGTAAGAGAAGTCTCAGCAAAAGTCCTATTCGACGAAGGCGTAGTAGAAGTAAATCACCTTATCGCTCCAGAAAACAGAGCAAGAGTCTTTCAAGAAGCCCTTCAAGGCGCAAACGAAGTAAATCTAAAAGCCCTTCAAAAAAACAGAGTAAAAGTGCTGATAAAAAAAAGTTAAGTAAAGCCACAAAAGAAGAAGAAAATAAAAAAGAGAAAATTGCAAATGTTGTTAATAAAGATGAAGAAAAAAAAGATAAGCCAAATAAAAATGGTGACATTATTGATGAGAAAACTGTAATATCAGATTCTAAAACTGTTATTGCTGATTATGAAGAAGAAATGAGAAAACGCAAAGAGAGAATTGAAGAATGGAGGAAATCTCGTAGTAAAAAAACAGAGCATGATCAAGATTCAAATGCATCTGCCTTAGAGAATGATTCCAAAAAGTGGACACTTGAAGATGATGATGAAGATGAAGAAATTGCTATAGACACTACAGTTGTAAAAGATGAAAAAGATGACAATAATCAAATAAATGATAAGTTTAAAGTCAATGAAGAAAAGGTTGTTCAAATGAATGAAAGTCTTAACGTGTCTGATAAAGAACCAAAAGCTGATGAAGAAATTAAGAGTGTCAAAATTACAAATGAACTTGATAATAAAGAAGTCCCGAAGGTTTTAAAACCTACCCCAGTTGAAGAAAAATTAGATATAGATGATGAAGAGGAAAATGAGGAAGATTTAGATCCTTTAGATGCCTACATGAAAACTATTGATAAGCAGATTGGCAAAGTGATAGCAAAAAAACCCAAAAAATCAGTACAGCGAAATGTTGCAGAGACAGTAATGGTGGTGAAAACTGTTGTTAAAAAAACCCAAGATGTTAAAATTAAACCAGAGGTTATTGAACAAAATCAAGATGCCCTTGAGTATTCTTCTGAGGAAGAAGAGGCATTAGATGTAACTGCTGGTGATTTTTCTGAGGTTCGCAAGAAAAAAAAAGAATTGACTGTTGCTGACCATACAAAAATTTACTATCCCCCTTTTAGACGTGCTTTTTATGTTGAGGTGCCTGAGCTTGCCAAGATGACAGCAGAAGAGGTTAAGCAATATAGAGAAAGTTTAGGAGACATACAAGTACGTGGTAAAAGCATACCAAAACCTATTAAAACTTGGTCACAAGCTGGTGTCAGCACCAAAGTATTAGCTGTACTGAAAAAGCTTAAGTATGAGAAACCAACCCCAATTCAGGCTCAAGCTATCCCAGCTATAATGTCTGGCAGAGATTTAATTGGAATTGCAAAAACTGGATCTGGTAAAACTCTTGCCTTTTTGATTCCATTATTTCGACATGTTATTGACCAACCTCCATTAGAAGAGAATGATGGACCAATAGCTATTATAATGACACCTACACGAGAGCTCGCTTTACAAATATTTAGAGAAGCAAAGAAATTCTGCAAACAACTGAATCTTACAGCAGCTTGTATATATGGTGGAAGTGGTAAGTATCTATACTTACTATTAGACGGTTATAAGGATTTCACTAACTTTAAAGTTACTTTATTTCCTGTGGTTTGATGTCCTTTATTTTTTAACATCATAAAGTTTTAATCATTAAGTCTCAACCAATCATTTAGTCTTTAAAATACTAACACATTTGTCCATTTAGATTTATAAATAAAATACTTTGTATATATAAATAAAATAATTTAAAAATCTATAAGAGTTAATCTTAATACTTTAAAAAATCCCAAAAATGTGATTTAATAGAAATTAAAGGAATTCACCATGGTTCTGAATGTATTTATGATCAGATTTTATATAAAAATTCTCTTTGTAGATAATACTCTCAATAAAAGGGGGTTGTACAAAATATTCTAAAACTATCATTTGAATGTGATTTTTCTGTCACTAAATGCTAGTCACTTTCTGTAATTAAGCTAAAAGAAATATAGTTAAAAAGCCTTAAGTATGATCTTCTTGAGCTGATCCTTCCATTTCTGCTGAACATTTTTCTGTAAACAAGCGAAGTATTGATTTTTCTAGAATTGCTCCTTCCATGGGTTTGAACAAAATAATGATGATGATTCTTGAATGATGATGGTATTCTTAACGGTAATTACATTTTTGAAGGTAAACATAGCAGCAAATTTTTTTATAAATTTGTTCAGACCATGAAAAGATATCTAACTGCAATTTTTAAATCCAAGCTGAGCAAAGAATGCTTGATAAGATAGTAGTGTTAGAATATTAGTTGATAATTTTTTTTTTAGAAATTTTTTATATTATCTTTATCTTCTCTTAAAAAATATAAAAAGATTTTAATTTTAATCAAGATAGTAAAATATTTTATGATAATAAAAAGGAAGATTTAGTTTCACAGTTGTTATTTTAATTCAGGTGAAATAATGTTTGTAGTTTTGAATATTGCTGATTAAATTTGAAATATAAATGCTGATTAAGTGTAAGGTAACAACTAAGATACTAATGTAAAGAATTGATGATGTAAGCCTGTTGCATTTTTAATTTTATAGTACATTTAATAAGGTTCCTTTAATTATTGAAAATTCAAAGGTTTATTTAGAAAAGTATATATACATTTAAAAAAGTTCTTTTTCTTCTTGACTTCAGGAAATTGTTTTTTTATAGGGATGATTATATTAAATTTACTATCTAGGTATCAGTGAGCAGATAGCAGAGTTAAAGAAAGGTGCTGAAGTTATTGTGTGTACACCAGGCCGTATGATTGACATGCTTACAGCAAACAATGGGCGTGTGACTAACTGTAGGCGATGCACATACTTAGTCATGGATGAAGCTGATCGTATGTTTGATATGGGCTTTGAACCTCAGGTAACTTAAGCAGTTGCTTCATATTTTCAAATACTTAAGTTACCATGCATGTTAGTTTTACTTATACAATAACTTTTTTTTTATTGAATGGAATAAATTCTTACTTTCATTAAGATAAAAAAACTAAAATTTTATGAATAATAGTTTTAGTAATAATGTTTCTAATATTTTCTATCGTTTAATAAAGAAGCAAATTTATTGTGTGGTAAATTAGGATCTTTTTTTTTTATTTTTTGTATCTGTCAATATTTTAGTTATCACACTGTTAATATAAAATATATTTAGAGTGTGCTAACCTTATATTCCTAAAATTTTAATTATCTGACAACCGATTTTATAGAATTTTTAAAGGTAAAGGCGTAAACTGGGTTTATTTTAAGTCTAACCATAAAAAACTTTTTAAATATTTTTTTCAAAGATTTTTAGATTAAGAACCTATGTTGTTATAAAGTCATCGTCTTATGTTTTAGGTAATGCGAATTTTAGATAACATTCGTCCCGACCGACAAACAGTTCTTTTTTCTGCTACATTTCCCCGTCAAATGGAAGCAATAGCTCGTAAAGTTCTTAACAAACCAATTGAAGTTCAAGTTGGTGGACGCAGTGTAGTGTGTTCAGATGTCGAGCAACACGCGTTAGTTATTGAAGAAGAAAATAAGTTTTTTAAACTTTTAGAACTGCTCGGTGTTTACCAAGAAAAAGGTAGTGTATTGGTATTTGTAGAAAAACAGGAATCTGCTGATATGCTCTTTAAAGATCTATTGAAAAACGCGTATCCATGCTTATCCTTACACGGTGGAATGGATCAATTTGATAGAGACAGTACAATAGCGGATTTTAAAAATGGTGTTACAAAATTGATGGTGTCAACCTCTGTTGCAGCTCGAGGTTTAGATGTAAAAAACCTAGTATTAGTGTTAAATTACGATTGCCCTAACCACTATGAGGACTATGTACACAGAGTTGGAAGAACTGGACGAGCAGGAAATAAGGGGACATCTTTTACCTTTATAACACCGGAGCAAGGAAGAAATGCAGGTGATATTATTAAAGCTTTTGAATTAGCGAAATGTACTCCTCCGACTGATGTAATGGAGTTATGGAACAAATTTAAACTTGAAATGCAACTCGCTGGTAAAACTTTAAAGTCGAACTGTGGTTTTTCAGGTAAAGGTTTTAAATTTAACGCAGACGAAGAGACTCAAGTAAACGATGCAAAAAAAATGCAAAAGTTTTCGCTCGGATTACAAGATTCAGATGACGAGGCCGAAGCTGCAGAAAGTGCTATGGATAAGATCGAAGCGGATCTTGAAAAAGCATTTTCCAACAAACCAAAAATTGCTTTAGCTCCAGAAGTTGTTGAAGCACAGAAAGTTAAAGCTGCTGAGCAAAATGTAGATAAAGGAAAATTGAAACAAGCTTCGCATATAGCTGCCCTTATTAATAAAAAACTTCATTCAGGTCAAGTAGTGGATAGAAACACCCAAGCTACGGCCCATATTTTACATGGCGGCGCTCTCGAATCTTTAACAGGTGTGGGACTCGCTAAACAGTTAGCAGATAAAGTTAATGCAAAGCTGAACTACAAAGCCGTTGAGCCTGAAAAATCTGAATCAGAAGCTAAACCAAATAATGTCCGTTATGAGGATGAAATTGATATTAACGATTTTCCACAGCAAGCCCGTTGGCGTATTACTTCAAAAGAAGTTATCGAACAAGTCCGTGAGTTATCTGAATCTGGCGTTACTGTGCGAGGTTTGTATATTCCTCCTAACAAGAAACCAGAAGGAGATGAGAAACGCCTTCATTTATATTTAGAGTCCTTGTCCGAACGAAGCATACAGATAGCGAAGGCTGAAATAAAACGGTTACTTCGAGAAGAACTAATTCGTGCTGAGTCGCATAGTTATAAGCCACAACAGCAAACCGGGAGATATAAAGTATTGTGATCAAATTCTTTATAAAATCTTGACGAATTTTCCTTTTATGTAGGAGGGTAATTTTATAAAGGACCTTTGTGACGCAACTGACTGAAGTTTAAATAAAAAAAAATTCAATGTAATAATTTTACAACAAATCGTCTGGGAAAATAAATTTGTTTTTCTATTTCGTGTGTTTGATTAAAAGGCGTGTTTTGTAAATGTCCTACAATGCTTTTACAAGGCTCACGGATAACCTGACGATTGTTAGACTATTAATACATATCTATACATAATACTTCTTCCTGTTAGTCAATTCTTCAAATCTGGCTGTCTTTATGTCCTTGAGAATTTTTGCGTTGGTTGATTTATTGAGAGTTTTCATCATCTGATCGGCCTCTTTTAATAATATTGAATCTATTATAAATAGCTATCTGTCGATTACATTTTGAGCATGAATGGATGACATCTTTGAAGACATTTAAGAGTAGTGGCAAACACCAACAACAAAGCCTAAAGTCGACTTTAAATATTAAAAATAGAACAAGAATATTTGAAAAATAAATTTTAAAATAACGTGTTCATATAATTAGTTAATAAACTAATAGCTTTATTACCACCGTTTTCGGCTTCTTTTTAAATGAGTTTTGGTTACACCTTTTTGATTGCAATATGGGCAAATTGTTAGGACGGGTAAATCCTCAAATTTTGTTTCTGTTACTGCTGGTGCCCAAACAGATACTTTTCGACTGCACCCTGTTGCACTTGGACCTATCCGAAATTAGAAAAAAATCGCTATTTTCAAAAATTCTTTATACTATTGTAATACAACTCAACTTATGCAATTCATCAATCATAATATATTATTATCATTACTGCAATATTGATAGTAACAATTATCATTGTAATAGTACTTAATAGCATGGTTTGTGCTTCTGTGTTAGATGAATGAGATTTCATATCAACTTTATTTTCCGACAACAAGCAATCGGTTTCTTTAGCAGTTTCTTCGCTTTTTACTCTTTTCTTCTTCATTCTCTAGAAACGTCTTAAAGTTAAAAAGTTAGGCTAAGGAGCTGTTTTCTAATCAACACTATCAAAAAGAACCAAAAATTTACTGAACACCAAAATAATTGAAGTGTAAAGTAATACGTATTGATTGAAAATCGACAAATAGGTTGTAGACTTTTATGTGATAAATAGAAATTTATCAAATTTACAAGAATAAAAAATTAGAATAAAAAATAAATAAATGTATCTATTTATTATTTAAAAAATCTTTTGTTGCTATTTCAAATAGAACATCCTATCTGAAAATAAAGTATCCCCAGGTTGCAATAGCCTTTCAGCGCGATACACCTTATTTATGTAAAGACTTTCTCATTCTTTTTTCACCACGTTTCGTCTCCCTTTTGTTTGTTTTCTTTATTTAATCTCACAAATGGAGAAAATTAAATTATAGAAAAGATCTTTTGTTTGCAATAATTAAAGTCTGGTTCTTTTATCTTGCATTTTTTGAAATTGTTTAGCTAAGTTTTAAAGTGTAGCTAGATTTATTTGGTACTTTTGGTTTGACATCTGTTGAAGTTGATCGCTAAAACCTCAATCAAACAAACTATGAGTATATCAACCAGAAATATCGCAGATGCATGTTATTTTAAGTTAAATCTGTTTGTATTCTTATCATAATTTAAAACTGTACGTTTAGATTTGTTAGCAGTTTTAGCATCTATTTCTGTTTTAAAAATTAAAAGCACTAGTTTTGGAATAGTGCCCTCGAATTTCGTCTGCATAACCAATTACAGAACAAAAAGGTTCAAAACAAAATTTCAGAACAAAAAGGTCACTTAAAAGTGACGTGGTTTTAAAGCAAATTTTAAAATCATGTCATTTTTAAGTGATGAATTTTAATTGTGAAAATTATAATCAAGGAAGACAAAATATGAAAATTAATGCAAATGCTACATATATATATATATATATAGATAGATAGATAGATAGATAGATAGATAGATAGATAGATAGATAGATAGATAGATAGATAGATAGATAGATATAGATATAGATATAGATAGATAGATAAAGAGTATCAGAGAGAGAGTGAGTGGGAAATTAGTAATTAATGACATCGATAATAAAACAAAGTAGAAATTTTATCGGTGACCTTTCGACCCATGAGGTTTTGTGATAAGATAATAGTTTCCAATGTAAATGATATAATTTTCAATTGCAAAGGTGGAGTTTTCACTGTAAGAATGATCATCACTTAGAAGCGATGGCGATTCTGCAGTAGACGATTATTAATAGCAATAAAAAAATCGTTGTTGACGAAAGCAATAAACAAGTATACAAATCTGTAAAAATTTGTTTGCGAGAAAATTTAATTTCCCGATACCTTCTCAAAACTTTATTTTTCAACTCAGTGGCTTCTTTGAGAATGGAAATGATTTTTAAAAAAAGTCTACGCCATTACTTAATTCTCAACACATGCTGGATAACATTTAGTTTAACAAGTTAAGTTTTATTTTTCATCAATTTTTTTACTCATCGAAAGTATTTACATCAATTGCGTATCCCATAATGCTTTTTTTTTAAGATTACATAAAAGTGTCAATCAACTTTATGTCAGTGATGGAGGACGCAAGAGAAAACTGTTAAAACAATTTCTTAGTTTAGTTCCGTTAATAGTGGTGCCAAAGTTAGAATTAAGAATATCTATTAAATGATGATTAAATGATTTTAAATTTTCTTGATAAGATTTTCCTTTTTAGCGTTATGTAAATGTAACTGGTGTGTAATTGTAAAGGAGGAAAAAAGTAACAACACGTATCTGTCCTAGATTCACTTTCATTAAACTTTTGTGTAAATGTAGCGTGCCTTGAACCACCAATCTTTTTTTAAAAACTCAGGTGTTTTCTAATGTATTTTGTCTTTTTGTTAAGACAAGTCTGATTTCAGCATGATCTACAAGAGCATGCAACTTTACTTTTGTACATATCTCCAATATGTAAATAAATATCGGCACTTTTTTTTAAGACAATCTAATTGAGTTACTTTACCAAATAAAGTTGATTGTCAACGCCTTTCTGAGTTTTGACACACATTTACCAATCTACGTGTTATTCTCGATAGCTTGACCTCTCAGTTTTCCAGTCGAAGGCTTGGAGGCTCCTGCAGAACTCTGACCATGAGGCTTTCTCTTAAAATTCGTTTTTGGATCATCTCGCTTCAACAATCAACAATAGTCTACCATCATTCCAGTATTCCAGTTTCCTTGGTATCTGCGTTTTTTCAAATACTGATAAAATCTTTGACCTTGTTCTTCACTAAATGCTCCCAAGTTATCCAAAAAGTAGTCTAAGCGAGAGTTCAATATGTTTTCAATCATCTTCTTCACAATATCTTCATAGCTTAGACCTATGGTTTTCTGGGAAATTTCTTCCTTAAAAAATAACTATTTTTTCTAAGGACAACAAAAGTTCTTTCTTTCAATTTATCTTCTGAAAATGTCTATAAAGAGTCTATAAATATCTCTTTTGGTTTGCATCATATTCAAACATCTTCAGTAAGCCAGGGATGATTTTATAATAAACTAGAACTTAAATTTCAGGATAAAGTCATTTTCTCTTTTACAATACCAAGAAAATGAGGTATCGGTAGCAAGCATATTTCTTTAAGATAGTCTAGATACGAAAAGTTCAGCTGCATCTTTTAACAGAGATAGATCACTCGTTAAGTCATTTAGTTTACCTTTGTTAAATCTTCAATCTGCATTAATTCCAAGTAAGGAGATGATGGCTACGCAATATCTGGTTCGCGATACACCGAGCGCGTTATAAATTGCACATTTATATACCTTAAATCCTTTTTTTAAATTTGCAACAGAAAAAGCAACAGTCTTTGGAATGTTCCTGGGGTTCTCTCAATAACACAAATCATTGTAAGTTAGTGAACTGTTCTGTCTTTGATCCATTTTTGTAGTTCCCGAACGCATGTTACACAAACTTTAAGTGGGACCCACTGCTTGGTTTCCGATCGTAAATCTGAAATACTTGTTATAAATGTTCTTAAGGAAATCAGATATTTTTTTTTTGCTGTTTTGCTAGCACGTTTTTGCCGCAAATGAAACAAAGTTTGTCTAGTGAATTCAAACATAAGCGCGATGATATCATTTAAGCTAATTTTAGGACGTGTACGTAAACATCAACTAAGCAAGAAAAAAACATTGTCGGTACTTTTATACAAAGCCCTATCTTTATTAAGCCTTTTTGTGATGAATTAAATAGAGATAAGGACACAAAAAAGTGAATAACTTTTGATACTGATCTCGTTAGCAAATGAAGCCTAAAGTTTCACCTTTTTTCGCATGATAAAATTATGTCAATACAAGTAAATTCTAATAATTAATGAGCATTTGTTCACAGAAGTTAACTATAACTATTTAATGGCTTACGTGGGTTAAAAAACAGTATGAAATGCATTATCTGTTTTTGAAACCGTCATACTTACGAAATGATAGCTATTGTTGCCCAGGCTGACTATAAATCACACATTTAATCGCTTAATAGCAACAAATCTTTTGTCAGCTCAGTTTATTTCCAGTTTTAGGTTTGTTTTTGCAAGGAATGCCTTTGTTCATGGTTTTTTCAGTATAAGTTTCTTTAAAGATATATTTTTATCTTTAAAGATTTTCTCAATTGCCAGAATTAAACAACAATAAACCAGGTCATAAAAGTTAAAGAATCAACTAAAAAGAACAAATTTTAAAACCGCGTTTATATCTTAAAAAAAGCATTAAATACAATATCGACAAAAGAATAATAAATACAAAAAGTAACACCAAAACATTTTTCGCGCTTCATTATATTTGGCGCTCCATTATATTTGGAACAATCACTATAGCTATCATACTTCTATGGAAAGAATGGACAGTCAAAATATTGGAAGAAATGTTACTGTGCTCTTAAAATAAAATGGCTCGGTCGTTTACTTGTTCGCTGAGATTATAACTTGTAATTGAAATCAAGAGTGTAACAAATGTTTTTTTTAGGGATATTTGATATATACTTAAGTCAACTTTTCATGAAATTAAATATTCATCTCCTGTATTTCAGCTAACAAACGGTCGAGGTCGTTTTTCACGCGACTATACATATCTTTTTCAACCTTCAACTGATCTATATTTAAAAAAATTAAGAGCGTTAAATAAACGATAGAATATTCGTTCAAAAACAAACAATAGAAAAAACTAAATTCAATTTAATTGAGTAATTTCGATTTAATTGATTTAATTTTAACTGCTTAATTACTTTCATCTCGTAAATATTTTTTTATAGCATTTGAAATATGAAAAACACAACATAATTTTAGAACTATAATAAAAAATTGTGCAAAAAAGGTGCATAAAATTAATAATTTTTTAAATGATTAATAGTTTTGAAGAAATCTTTAATGTTCACCTTCTAACTTGGAGAGTGTTGTTTCTAGACTTTTTACTTGGGCTTCGTACTTCTGAGCCTTGCTTTCAGCCTAAAAAAGGTTTTGTATTTTTGGTAATATTCTTTGAAACTATTTTGTGAATCTGTTGTATGTTGTATGTTGCATAGTCTTAGATAAAATAACACAACTAAAATTTAAAGCAAGTTTCTCTGTTCCAAGTTTTTTTAGGTACTAAGCTTGTAGTTTTGTGTTTAGTCCAACAACTTTTGTTTACATAAAATATTTCGGATTATATTTTATTATTAATATTTAAACAAAAAAAAAAGAATTGTTAATACTTTTATCAATTTACATCATTATACTTATGAGTAAGATTATTGAGGCGTGATGAGAACTTATCTTCTCTTTCTGATGCTTGAGTTTCATTTATTTCCATAGTGCGCAGAGTATTTCCAACTTCGAGAACTTCACGTTCAAGTTCTTTGACTTGTCTAAAAGAATTCACTTTTTTTTTACGCATTTTTAACAAACTAATATCATGATTCACTTTCACATCATTGAGTTGACATCTACAAATGACTTGACATTTATTAAATATTAAATATTTTTTATCATTTTAACTATTTCAAAGAAAAGTATACTTGAAAAATACTGAGAAATTCCTAAAAGTTTGAACTGTAACAAGAAATAAAAAAACAAACAAATAAAAATGATTTAATAAGTCCAAACATACTTTTCTGCTGCGCTACATCTGTTATCTTCTTCATCCATTTTTCTCTCTAATTCTTCTATTTCATTTGCTATCTGAGTAAAAAAGAAAAAAGAAAAAAGAAAAAAAGTTAGAACTATGATTAGTTTTGTAACTAACTGAAACAAAGAAATGCAACTAAAAGCAAGATTAGAGTTTCCTATTTTTTAGTATTAAGTATATAATTTCCTAATTTTACTTCTACTAAAACAGTAATAATGGAATAAAATTTTAATCTTAAGTTCAATTTTATTAAGACAATTATCACATTATAGAGATCACTTTACAGATATCCACACATCTTTTTGACTACTTTAAATCTTTTTAGTTCCTGTATTGATGCCACATTGAAACTATTCCTAAACCATTTTAGCTTTTGATAAAATGTAACAAAAATAGGTCTTTTCACTGCATTTTTTAAGTTTGTTTTATGAAACTTTTCCTTTTTCAGTTTATAGTTAACTGTTTGTATTACGCATTACAGCCTCTAATCAGAAGATATTTCAACAATATTGCATTTTACTTGCAGTGAGTGGCTTGTGAACATTATCACAGCAACAACCCTTTAAATGATAGCAAGCACATCAACAAAAAAACATTAAATTATTCTTAATGTCTTATCATCTCAGTATAAATAGAGTGGCTTATAAATATAAAACATCTTCAAAGAGAGGCTTCGCTGCATCAACAATCCCCCTGTTAAGTAGCTGCAGCTCTATGTTGACATGTGTTTGGCTTTTTTCTTTTTTCCGTCTCTGAATTCTTTTATAATATTCTTCTCTTAACACCCAGTCTTTTGTGATTGTTGTTGGACTAAGATACAAATATTTTTAACTACTGACTTGTTTTATAACAATTTAGTAAAACTAAGACCACGAATCTTATAGAAGAAACAGTCACTTTTCGTAAGTCTTTTGCTTAAACTGAAACTAAATTTAGGATCAACATTAGCATGCACTAAATTTAATAATCCTAATATTTTTATTATTGTAAAGTATTGATATCTAAAGCAATGTCTGGAAACAACATTTTAATTTCAGATGCCACCAAGAAATTAAAAAAAACCCAGGACTTAAGTCTGTTTTATAGAAAATCAGTATAATATCAAAAAAAAAATTCAGGGCTTGTTAGCACTACAATTATATTCAATAAGTGTAAATTCACTCCACAGAAAAAGGATTCTAAACTCTGAATAATACTATAAAGAAAAACTCATTTTAATCATTTGTTTAAAAAAAAAACCAAAGACAAAAAAAAAAAAGAAAAAAGTATATATGTAAAAGTATGTATGTATGTATGTATGTATGTATGTATGTATGTATGTATGTATGTATGTATGTATGTATGTATGTATGTATGTATGTATGTATGTATGTATGTATGTATGTATGTATACATATAAGTGTGTATAAATATATATATATATATAAATATATATATATATATATAAATATATATATATATATATATATATATATATATATATATATATATATATATATATATATATATATATATAATGTTAAGAAAAAGTAGATATATTACTTGTATATAACGATTTTCAACATCTGCATTCTTTAACATTACATCATCAAGTTCAGATTGCAATTTTGATAACTTGTCATCATCTGTTTGGCCACGGTTTTCTAGAACACGCCTTGCTCTCTCACTTTCTTCAGCTTGTTTTTCAGCTTCATATAGACGCTTAACCATGGTATTAAGTTTTGTTTCTGAACTTTCAAGTTCATCTTCTAAATTAGTAAGTTCTTTCTGAAGTCGATCAACCTCTTCTTCAGACTAAAAAGATATTTGCTTAAAAAGTTTAACAGATGAAAAGTAATAAACATGATACAATAAGCATGTTTACATATAAGAGAAATAAGAAAAAAAAAACACTTAATAAGAAAGGGTTAAAATTGAAGATTTGGGAACTCAATACCCAAATAGGTAAAAACTGCCTAAAAATTTTCACCATTTTTTAAAAAGGTTAGTTAAAATTTGTTTAAAAATCTTATTTTGAGTCCTGAAAAGAAATAAATACTTTATTATATCTAACAACATATTGCCATCTTCTATTGAATCTCAAACATAAGTAATGTAAAATATTTTATTAAAAATTTATATATTAAATTTAAAAAATAATATATATATATATATACATATATATATATATATATATATATATAACAATTTTAATCAAAACTTTTTCATTTATAATTTGTAGGAGCTATGACAAGCCAAAGTGTCTTAGTTATAGTAACCTCAGTTGCTTTTTTACTTGAGGCGTGCAATTCCTCTTCTGATTTTCTTGAGCGTTCTTCAGCTGCTTCAAGCTTCTCCCTCAAAACTGCCATCTTCTTCTTTATAGAGTCCATTTTAAAGTGACTTTTACAACATCGAAATATTTAATACCAGAGTTTTATAAATCTAAGAAGCATGTAATAGCCTGCGCGATTTTGCAGTGAGATCGCCTTATCTGATAATTTTTTTATTGATATTTTGAATACATTTTCATCGCATTGGATTAGATTTTAATAAAACGGAGTAATTGTGAAAAGATACAAAACAAATAGGAGCCATTTTGGACTGAAAAATCAAATAGATTTAAGCTCAATTTAGATTTCCAGTATTTCATTCAACTTAGTTTTACCGGGTTAAAAAACGCAAAAATTTACGCAATATTAAAGTTCTTATAAGTTAAACTGAATCATTATAAACTTTCCAAACGACAGATGTTTGACAACACCCACTACAAATCGCTGCCTCAACTTGATGGCTTTGACTGTCCAAGATGATTTGTTTCTTTGACTTCTTTTTGTCAAATGACAAATGTTGATTTGGCTTTTAAGCCGATTGACACAAAGAAGGTAAAATTTCATGGAAACAAGTAGCTTTTTTGAAGTTGCATTATACATCTCTCATTCTTTTTTAATCCCATATTTATAAAAAAAAGTTTTTATTTCTCAAATATGGTGTTGAAACATTACTTTATTTAATATAAAATTTGAACGGAAATTTGTTGGAAAGTTGGAACAAAAACTTCCACTTACGAACTGAGCTTTCTCTAAAACAGTTTTAAGGATCTGTTCATGCTTTTCGGCTTCTTGTAGACTTATTTTCAATCGGCTCTGTAAAACTGAAACTTTGTTTTGCACCAGCAAATTAACTTTTCCACTTTTGTTCGATTTTTCTGTATTTGTTTTGTTTTCCATGACTTTTACGACGAAGAAAATTTTTTTTGCTTTTTTGCTTCGTGTTCTCTGCAAACGGTTTTAAGAAAAACTAAAGAAAATCTCACATTCAAAGCAGCATAAATTTGAATGCGTTGAAATATTTACAAACGGACCTGAAACATTGCAGAAATTTAGCTTTTAAATATTAACAAATGCCATAGAGTTAAGTGAATCGCCCAATAGCAATACTGATTTTTGTTTTTTTCTTGAAAGCTGTGATGGTTTAACTTTTAATCGCAATTTCGTAGCGTAAAATATTTTCCATTTGAGCGTCATCCTTTATTTATATATATATATATATATATATATATATATATATATATATATATATATATATATATATATATAATTATAATTATTATTGCTGATTTATTTTTGAGCTCATTGCTGCTGGAAAATTCTCTTAATAATTCGATTTTTCAAAACACTTTTGATGCTTTTTTTTAACAACCATCTCATCTCTTCACGATCTTCAGCACCAGATTTTACTGAGATTTATCAAAAATACCGTTGTGAGTTAATATTAACTCACATCATTATTTATTACGCAAATTTGTTATAAAAACCTTACTTAATTTTCAATTTTTTTTCATGATATTATTTGCTTAAATGTTTGCACAAGATTCCCTTGCATAGATGAGGTTATTTGCAGGATGAAAATCCCCATCAAATGCGTTCTGAAGCGCAATCGACAAGTTAGCCTCAATAACAAACTTGGTAGCAACTCGTTTTAAGCAGTTCATTCACTTTGCCGCAAATTTAAGAAATACCATAAAAACATCATTTGTGATTAAAAAATATGTTTGTGATTAAAGCAGCATTTAGCAAACATCAGCAAGATCAAAAAAAAGCGTTTGATATATTTTATACATTATTAGATTTTATACGTCATTATAATTAACGTTTTGAGTTGAAATGATTTAAATTTGAAGCTATGATTTAACTTGTTAACTTAAGTACATCGATGACCCCTAATGCTCATGCCCAATCACACATGCAAGCGCTTGCGTTGGATAGCACCTCGTTTTCAATCCGACTCAAAGATCCAGAGTATTGCGCGGTTAAGAAAATTCTGAGATCCAACACTGATATTCCTTTTTCTGGGGTGCATTTTTTTTACTCATCCCAGACCTTATAAGGATGCAAAGAGAGAAAAAGAAAGAGTCCATTGCTGTGGAACTCAATAATTAATAATTAAATTTTGATATCCATTAAAAAGCGCGCAGAATATAAAATCAGCATTTATTAAGTTCATACAAAAAAGAAAAATCCTTTTTTTAAATTTATTTATCTAAAAAAAACAGAATCAGGTCTTTATATGTTGAATAACATACATACATACATACATACATACATACATACATACATACATACATACATACATACATACAATTAATACAATGACAATCTATTCAAGAATAGGATAGATAGTAAAACGAACGTCAATAGAAGGTAGCTATAAACTCATACTTCGTGTATTGATGGGCATTTAGACAGCAAATTTTGGATCTCAAAAGATTACTAGGTTCTTTCTTATTTAACATGCTCGTTAGAAACGTAACTATCATTTATCATTTCTTTATTAGCTTCATTCATGAAGCTCATTGTTGGGGGATTTTGACTTGAAGATACATGCTTCAAGTTTATAGAATCTTGAGGTAATTTTTTTACTTTGCAACATGTTAATTGCCCTGTATTTCCTTTCGGTCCGATTATCATTAATAACGACAGCAAGAAAAAAGTGCTATAGATCCAACTCGTAAACATAATCAACATAAGGAAATATGCCATTTGCACGTAAACTAAAACTGATGATACAACCATGACAAGACCTGTAAATAATAGAAATAGATATGCAAAAAGCTGAATTCTAAAAGTTTTGCTTTTACACTATGTTTACGGTTTTTCTAAAGATGCGTTGTTTTCTAATTAAAATTACATGCTTGGAAGTGTTGGTAAATTTAAATACGCATTTGATATTTGTTGAATTGATTGCAAAAATAAAATATAAACATTTATACCAGCAATAAAAGTAGTAAGAGCTCCCATCATCACAGCAGGTCCGATGTGCCTTAAGCAGTTTAAAGTTCTTTCGACTTTGCTGTCTTTGATAAAAGAGGCAAGATAAGCTATACTATAATGCAATGTGAAATCTGCTGATAAACCAGCCGCAACAGAAAAAATGATTGACTCCATTATGTTTAAATTCCATCCACTTAGGACAAGTATACCAGTTGTGACAGAAAGAATGAACGAAATAGTAATAATTGAATAAATGCTAAGAAGAATATTCCACGTGGTCATAAGTATAACAATAAATGCAACTCCCACTGAAATTCCTTTAGTAACAATAGTAACACGTTTAGTGTGATAAAAGACACCATATTTAAGTAATATTTAAGTTAGTATGTAACAAAAAAATTAATATATTACTAAAAAAAAATTGTACCAAGAGATTGTTTAGTTCCTTCAAAGAGACTCTTTTGTAGGTCATAAAACTGCAATGGAAGATACCACCATGATTCTTGGAAAGATTTAGTCGAAGCATTTTTTACTTGTATAGAAAACCATTTGTCAAGATCATTATATGCTTTGTCACTTACTGAGTATTGCAGAGAATACAAGAAGTCTAAAAAATTTTATTGAATAGAAGATTTGTGTAAATTAGTGTTCTAGTGTAAATTAGTGTTCTATGTGTTCAAATGAACACATTTTACTTCTCTTAAACTTGAATGTGATGTAAGGTAATTAAACATGAACATCAATAAATTAATACTTTCTTTTATAAATAATATCATATTATAACTAAATTGTAAAGAAATATACTTGTCTGCATCTTGATAATTAGTACTCGTAAATGACCTGATGTTGCATCAAAAAGAACTGCATCAGTTATTGGAAACATTTGCAAGAGCGTGCGAAAACAGACATTAAACTCATCTTTATCATAAGGAAGTGATTTGCCACAACATTGTGTCTGGCCTGGTGAACAAGTTTCTTCAAGCAAACTAAATAACTTTAACACTAAATCACATGATGGAGAAGAAACAAAAAAAGATGCTTTTTTTGCATTGTGACAGAAGTTTTGCAACCAAATCTGCTCATAAGCTAAATCTAAAACACCGGGTTTAAGGACCATACTACCGTGATCATCTGGATTGAACTTGTAACCATTATCTACTGCTTCTACACCAAAGATAAAAGTTGCTTCCATTTGGTAACTACCCTTATTAAATGCAAATCTCTTTTTGTCTTTCAAAGTGTACTGCTCTATTGAAGTCCCACTACCAAACATCTGGAACTCTTGAGAAGAAGGTAATTGGAGTCCTGGTTTGAAAAATGTTATTATAAGCCCACCACTACCAAGAAGAACAAAAAATATGACCCAAAAAAATTTAAATCTTCGCAATATACTGGGAATGAACTGGTTAAACACAAAATTCGATAGAGACAAGACCAATGCCTTAAATTTTGAAGTGTTACCATTTGTTACCTGAGGTTTACCTACAATAAAGTCAGTAGAACAACAGCATGGCCAAAAATTAGCCATGAAATTTTTGATATATTTTTCATGCAAAATCACAACAACTGGAAAAAAAGTAATCATTAGCAAATAATTTACAATAATTGCTGTCCCAGCATATAGACCAAAGCACTTTATTGAAGTTATGTGAGAGAAAATATTAGCATAAAAGGCTGCAGCTGTAGTGAATGATGTAACAAACATTGGCAGGATGGCATGTCTCAAAGCATGTATAGTCCATATGATTAAATACTCATGATAATATTCACAACTTTTTAATACATACCACTGTTTAGCCTCTTCCCAAACTCCCATATAAACAAAAGCATCATCTGCTCCCACACCAACAAGAAAAATCAGAGTCACCATGTTTAAAAATGGAAAGAAATCTAAGTTAAATACTCTCCCGTAAACAAAATAAGAAACTGTAATTGAAACTAAAATACAGGTGAGAGTCATTATGCTAATAAAAAATGATCCACTATAGTACCATAAAAAAAAAATTACAACCAAGATAGCAGTGATAATTAATGCAGACTGAGTTACTATAGCGGACTGAAACATATAGTTCTTAAAATCAAAAAATTCAAAGCTGCTAATGTGAACACCATAACGACTTGTCTTTGAAAGGTCAGTCAGATACTTCTCATAAAGTGGTTTAAAGAAATTTTTCTGAATGACACTATTCCAAAAGGAATTGGGATTAACACTAATAGTTGCTGTTAATGGCTGAATAGGATTATCCACCCAAGCCTTTTCAACTAAATAAAAGAAAACATTATAAAACATCAGTGCCACTTGTTGAGATGATATTGATTCATGCTTAAAACAGTTTGACCAAGAATATTCTCTACAATTTGTATCACTATCTTTGCAGTTAGTTATTGTATTGTTTTTATAAAAAGGGATGCACTCAATAAGTAAGTTTTTAAAATTATGAACATCAGTTTCATTGATGCTAAAGCAATCAGTTTTATTGTAAAACTGAGCAATATAGTTAGGAATATGGTGGCTCATAACATCTCTTCTAAAGTATTGATGATAACCAGGAAAG
Organism: Hydra viridissima; assembly: GCF_058129835.1. NCBI lineage: Eukaryota > Metazoa > Cnidaria > Hydrozoa > Anthoathecata > Hydridae > Hydra > Hydra viridissima. The sequence goes on from NW_028324300.1 coordinate 8,763,724, forward strand.
TCTAACAAAATCTCTTTGTGTAGCTTGCATATACTTTGCATATATGCAAACAAATCTTTTTTGTCTTTTTGTTCAAAAACAAGCACACAGCCAGCAATGTAAGTGTCTAAAAAGTCAAAAGAAATCAACTCAGTGCTTCTTATATGTCTGTGAGATGCATTTCCAGTCAATATTTCTTTCTGATACAAAATATTTTGCAAAGATTTGTATCGTGATGACAATGTTGTACCACGAGGTTCAAAGCCCTAAATTTTAAATAACAACATAAAATTGGAAAACTTCCTAAATAAAATATCAGACCTTTACATACACTTATTTTCTAACAAATAAAATATCAAAAATCAGGTGTTATTAAAATTTGATAACAGTATTAGGTTTAAATCCAGATAAGAACTTCACATATCATGAGATCAAAATTTTGAGAGCATTTTTGTAATTTGCTGTATAAACAGATTAACAATACTAAAAGTCCCTCAATAAATCTTATAAACATTTAATATACATCTTTACATTACTATACACACCTTTGTTGGCTCTTCAAAATTAGGGAAGTCTTTTGCACCAAGCACTTTCAAAACACTGAGCAGATCTGTTATAACCACAATTATCACTAAACATATGACAACTACGAAAGGATACTTAACAAGAAAGCTTGCATACCTAGAATTAAAAAAAGGATAATTAGCTCAAAAATTTTACCAAATACTTAACTCTTCTATAATTTAAAGATGTAAAAATCTTTAAAGGTTGTTAAAAGTATTTGAAGAATTAAGATCTTTAAAGATAGGATTGCTTACAGTTTTTGTTTATTTTTAACTGTTTGTATAATAGTATATAGAATTTTGTTAAAAATGTTTAATTCTAATCAAATTCTTGATCAAAACATGGTTTTTATCTACAGTAGCTTTGTATTAAAACATTTTTATACATACATACATACATACATACATACATACATACATACATACATACATACATACATACATACATACATACATACATACATACATACATATATATATATATATATATATATATATATATATATATATATATATATTGGACTTGGAGAAAAAAGGCATACGGTGTCATTAATTTGGCAAATTTATCATTCCCTTCCTTTTGCCTTTTTTTAGCATAAACAACTTCTCTTTGGTCAACATTTTCTTCATAGGAAGTCATTTTAGGATATATCTAAACATAAAATAAATTTTAGAATTAAATGTGTAAAGTTTTTTTTATATGTTAAGAATATCTTAATACAAAAATAAAAATTTTTGGATTAGAGAAAAAAACTACTAATTACTATACAATTAAATGAAATTAGTATACAATTACTATACAATTACTATATAATTACTATACAATTAAATGAAAAACTACATGTACAAATATTCATTATTTAAAAATGGTATTTACTTTATCTTTTACAGTTTTGAAAATGTATATCCACAATAGGTTTTAAAATCAGAAATTCACATAAGCTTTTTACAAATATTTACTTAAAACTATATATAACTAAATAGAAATATATATTATTTACAACAAAACATAGCAACATACAAATATTATACAAAATATGATTTTTTAAGTAACTTAAGTAAAACAGATAAATTTTTTAAGCAAAGAAGCATAAAAAATTATTCTGTTTTGTTCAAGTTACTTAAAAAATCATATTTAATCTATATAGTATTATATCTAGAGCAAAATAATCAAAATTATATACTGAATTGTTAAACTATTATCCTTCTTTATGACTTATTTACTAAGCATACAGCACAATGGAAATAATTTGTTATTAATGAAATAATATTTTAAAAATACATAAAAAATTATGTTAAGTCAATAAAAAATAAAAAAAGTTAAAAAAACAAACAAACTAAAAAGCACACCAACAAAAAAAACACACAAACAAGAATAAGATAGTCGATCTGCTTCTGAGAATATTTTACTTATAAGGTGTAGTAATAAGCAAACATACCATTTCAGAAAATCTTTTACATATTATGGAATTATATACCAGTCTTTCATTCAATGATTCTAGATACCTAGAAGCTAAATATATCACACGAGACTGAAGATTATATCTTGATAATATCTAATTATTATCAAAATATAATCTACAGTAATGACAGAGGGAAGAAACTTTTAAATAGTTCTTTATAAGGTTGGAAACGATGGCCTTTAGACAAACTTAATTCGGTTTCCACGATAACATCTTGCTCACTTAAATTTAGCGTTCTGTACCAAATTTGCAACACACAACACAAGTTATGTAAAAAAATTACAATTAAGTGATAAATTGGTGCCCACCCACGCAAAAAAAAAGTAATTAAATTATGCGACAAATTTCAATTAATTTTTATTTGCGAGGAAGGAGACGAAACTTTCATCTGATTCATATTTGACGAGGCATCTGTAAATTTTTTTCAAAAATTAGAGTGTTTACGAATTTAAATGTGAACTAACGAGAGAAGTACATGAAAATTACGATTAACTTCGTAATTTTTACCTATTAATAAAAAAAATTACTTCAAACTTACCGTTCGTAATGCAGAGCTCTAATTTATATTGTTTTGAAATGACAAAAGGAAGTGAAAAAACATGTTGTATGTTTGTTTTTCAACTTCAAATACATAAGGAAACAAAATCACAATTCAGAAATATCTTGTTTAAACCTGTCGGATTTAACACAGTAAAAGGAAGCAATCATTAAATACTAAGTTCCTTTATGAATAATTTTTCAAAAAGGTGTTCTTTGTAAATAATTTTTTAGAAAGGTGTTCTTTAGATACAATAGCTAGTTATAATATGTAAAATGTGATCCCATTTTTGGAATTTGGTTACAAAAGTAAGAAAGAAAGAAAGTAGAAAAAAGGGAATCTTGTCATTAAAGAATGTTTCTTTTTTGTCCTCTAATTATTGTTACAACAAAATTTACTGTGTTTATTTTGAATTTAAAAGAAAAAATCTTTACAACAATACGTAAACAGAAAAGTTGATAAACAGTTAATGAAAAAATATTGGTGAATCCAGTAAGTAATTAGTCTTCAAAGACAAGGAGATCTTTTCAATGAGCAAATTTTTAAAAGTTTTAAGTAAAGTATAAAATTAACCTTTATAATTATTAATGGCAATATTTGTTAACAATACAATCGATAAAAAATATATTTTACAATTTATATTAGCAAACAGGTTCAGCAACACAACTTTAGACAACTTTTGAAGAAAGAACTTAAAACCTACAAAAATGATTATCTAAGTTAAATTTTAAAAAATCAATTGGTAATTATTGTATAGCTTAGACGTCAGTTAACTGTTGGACTTTTTTTGGCAATCAGTCTTCAGTTGCTGGCTTACCATACTTAAAAAGACGATACAGTTTAAAACTAAAGAAAGAATAGAGCTTTTGTAATTTTGCACATGTGATTAGCAGAAACTAAAGGTCAACTTTAGGTTTGCTATTTAATTGTCACCTATTTTTCGAACTTAAACGTCATAAAAACGTCATAAAAAGAGTTCTTAACTTGTTGTTTTGATTTTTGAACAACAAATCAATAAAACTTCAAAAAGCAAACAAAAACTTTACTATTTTTGTAGTTTTTGCGGTTTGATTTTGTTCTTTATGTAGATACCGGTATCAATGAAAATTTTTGGGAGAAAATGAGAAATTGATATTTTGATTAGTAGTTCTATCACTAGATGTTTTGGTGCAACTTTTGTATAGATTTTAACAAAAAAAATCCACCCGGGATAATCCCATTAAGTAGGTATGTGTGCAATATTTTTAAACTATTCAGCTATTTAATTATTTTACATCATTTTAAAGAGCTTTCAATCAGTATAACGATGGTGAAAATTTCATAAAAAACTAATGATTCTACTAAAAGTTATGCCCATTTGACAAAAATTCATTATAAGGAATGGTTAAGAAAACTGCAACCAACTTAAAAAATTAGCGTTCGGCTTACGGTGGTTTTATAATTGAACTTCATTGTTTAGTTTTTAACGCATTACTTTGCCTCGATTATATTTTTATTCAACTAATAACAGAATATGGTTTTTTTTTGTGTTTTTGTGCGTAAATCATGTTTTGAATACTTTAAAAAAATCACCAATATTTTAAATAAAGTTTCATTTTTCTAAAAAAACAATTTTTTAATGAATAAAAAAGTACAAAATGTTCATAATCTTGAATCCCCCCCAACCTCTCCAACAGAAGAATATTTGGTACCTTTACTGCGTGCAAAAAAAGAATATGAGCGTGTCATTATTTTTTAATAAAATTTGGCAGGTACATAGAAAATAGATATAGAAAATTGATTCAAAAGTTAGAAAAAAACCCATCATCCCTTCAATGTCAATTCACTTCCAGAAAGGAATGAAGTTTTCAATAGCAATGAAATCACTAAAAACGTTAGTAACTGCAAAAAAAAAACAATTTGCAATAAACTTACAACACTCTACTTTTAAAATATTATCTAAGTCAATATAAAATTCTAAAAAAAAGACGAGAAAAATCCATCCTTACGACACCTACCTCGAGCACGCGGTGAAAAAATGGTCACAGATTTTAACTTTAAAATCGGTGCCGTAAATCGCAGATACGCACATACCTACACACAGTGGGCCAGTAGGTGGACAAAATGGGAAAAATTTTAGTTGTCTAATCTTAAAAACCTATTTAATTTTAGTATCTACATATATTAGGAGAAATTTATTGATAATTTATTTATATTAAATCCCTTAGTTACTAGGACTCTAAGCATTTGAATACTGAGATAAAAAAAAAAAAAAAAAAAAAATTATAAATAAGTAATTAACGGTAACATCAACGTTGTGTTATATTTCAATTACATCTACGATTTTGAAACAAAAAACTAGTACATGTTATTCTAGAGTATTCAGAGATAAGAAAAACCAAATGTGTGAAATAAATTTGTCATAGCATGTTATATCAGTTATACTTTGAAATCCACAGATTAAAAAAAAAAATTTCTTAAGAAACTTATTTTTTGCCGCACAATAACTAATAATTACCACAATTTCCCATGTGTTGCCTTATATTTAGTTGAGCTATATGATGCTCAATCGAGTTTTAATTGATTGCTCGTCCCCTTAAATCCCCGTTCAGATTTTATGTATGTTTTAACTTGGTTGCTATGGTACTAAATTTTGCATAGCAACAACTCACTTTTGCATTAACGTTGTTTGAACAGTATTTTAATTGCGCTAAGTACACAATATTGGGGGTATGTATTAAAATGAGATTCATAATTCTTATGAGGTTAATTTAACAGAGATTAAATTAACCTCTTAAGAGGTTAATTTAACAGAGAGTTCAAATATGGTCTTTCCAGTCTTCATGCATGGATTCGATTTTTTGAGATGGTATTTCACATTGCATATAAAAAAGAAACAAGAAAGTGGCAAGCAAGATCTAAAGAACACAAAGAAAAGACATCTGTAGCTAAACGAAAGATTCAGACTGATTTTATGAACAAAATGGGACTTGTTGTACATTGACATGACATAATTAAAAGCCTTACATTAACCATCGGACTTATATCAGAGGAAGCTCAAGAGGCTAGAAATAAAGACTTCAAATCTTATTGCAAAAATTTCAGCCGAAAAACATCCAGAAAAGCAACAAATACTGATCTTATCAATAGACTCCTAGCTTCCAGTAATCCTGTTATTTCATCACTGCATAAATCAACATCACACCAAAAAAATCATAAAGCATTTCCTTCAGATGTTTTACAGTTACTTAAACAATCTTCAAACGATATTATTGTTTTATAATTTTTTGATGTAATTTAAAATTGATAATGTTTTCTTGCACTATTTTTTGCTTTTATTATTCCTAAAACATTATTTACCTAAATACTCAATTGTTATTCAATATAGGTGGGTCAAAAATCCGATAAAATATTCAAATATCAATTTACCACTTTGTAACTAAGGAAAGTATCCGGTAACTAAGCAATATAAGTATCCATAACAAGTAAATTTAAAAAATTATCACTTTTGTAAGAAGTGTGATCTCATATTGGTACTCATGCCAAATTTAGTGAATATAGCACTTATAAAATATCTGCAGATAACAAAAGTAGGTTGTTGCTAAGCAAAATAAAGTTATCCATAGCAACGAAATAAAAAAATATTACCTTCATAAAAAGCGCAGACATCATATTAGTACTCATACTAATTTTAGTGAATATAGCTCTAATATTAAATTAGTTACGAATTTTGTCCAGTAAAACTGCATTCTGGCCCACTGTGCTACATTAAGAAAATACCATTAAAAAAAAATAACAATCTGAAATAGTGCTTTGACGATTAGAAATAGCAAACAAAAATAAAAGCGTGAAATGAACAATAAAACTATATCAGGAAATTTTCCTGGATGATTGTAAAGTAATGATAGTTTTAAAAATAATTCAGAACTTTTGCAAGAAGTTTAGCTTTTGATGATATCTTAATAGCTCGCTTGCGTCAAATTTTTTACCTCCTGTTACTATAAACGGAGGACTGTTAGATAAAGATATCCAAATATTTGCCAAAAGATTTTGCCTTTATATTCATTTGAATATTATAGAGACTTTTTTATCTTAATTTTTAATTTTTTTAAACGAAACATGAAGTGTTAATGTTTATTTATAATAAATATATATTTTAATATTTAGAAAATGCTATAAAAACTGTTTTAATAATTTCTATTACTTCTGTGGTGAATTTACACTAGCTATAAAGAAAGGATTTATTTTGGATGCGAAATCTTAATTTTTAGCGCCTTATTTATGCTATATTTTTTATGTCAACAATTTAAAAAAAATGGTTAAATGGCAGCCCACCTTAAATTTCTTTAGGGATTAAAAGTATTCGCCATAAACCGAAGAGTCACGTGGCCAATTGATACTTTTTTATAATCCTAAGATTTTTTTATCAAAAGAATTACAAAATACAAAGATTCATTATCCAAATCTTTTTCTTCTGTGTTTTAAATTGGGATTTTGATGAAAAACTGGTCCAATTCACATGCAGTCAAATACCAGTATAGAGTATGAAACACTTTAAACAAAAGAAACCCTACTTTATTAATCAAATTAAGTTATATAACCTAGTTAGGGACCTGGATCTTATTACAAAGCACAACTTTTGGTTTCTAAATTACTTCAATGGGATTTTTGATTGAAAACACAATCATTACGTAATTCAGTATTTGATCAAAAGGTTTGATAGTTTCTGACTCTACGTGGTTATAAATACCAACCATAATTCTGGAAAAAAAATATTTCTCATAAGCCATTGGTTGATCGAAAGTGTACTTTTTACCTCCCCCTCATATATTAATACTATATGAAGATTGTATATTTTTAAAGAAATATTTCACAGAGTGTTCTAGAGTTGTGCAGATTAATCTGAAATACATAAAGAATTTAAAAACTACAAAGTAAAAAAAGCACCGGAAGATCTTGTGTTGGGACAAAATGAAAAGATAATATACTAATTCGACAGAGCATTTGAAATAGAAGATTGAATGCACGAGAACTCATAGTAGAGTTAATGCCTTGTCGAAATAGCCCCTTAAGTGTTACCACTTTTGAAAGACGCTTCAATAAACGTAGGTTAACTAGCCAAATTGAAATGAAATTACCACTGTTACGCTAATGAAATAAAAACAAAAAACTGGCTTCGAGTCCCAAATTCAAAATTTGGACGATTAACCAACGGCAGAAAGTCCATTGGATTGATGATTGATGATTTGGAACGAGTTTTTGTTCATCTATGCAAGAGAAAACAAGGACAGGGTGCGTAAAAAGTTCGGGGCCATTTCGCAAAACACAGTATTTTATTTACAACACAGTATATTTCATTTGCAAAACAGGTTATGAATGTATGTACACAGTTCGTCAGACATAGTTATTTACATATTCTCAAAATGTCCTCTCTCTACCTGGATGCACTTTTTTAACCTCATAGGAAAATCATCCACAGCTTTAGCAATTGTTTCCATTGATTATTGTGTTTACATATTGTGTTTATATATTTGTGTGTGTGTGTGTGTGTATATATATATATATATATAGGGCCGCCGAGAGGGGGGGGGGGCCAAAGGGACAGTTTGTCCCTGGCGGCAGATGTCGATGGGGCGCCAGATGCCAAAGTAAAATATAACAAACTGTGAATACAATTTAGAAATAATTCTATTCAGAATTTAGAAAGGAATAGTAAATATTTTTCAACTCTTTACGATCAACTTATTTATGGTAATTCATGTTTAAGATTTATATTTAACTATTGAAATATTGATTTATGACATTAGCTTTTTGAGATTGAGTTTACAATTTTTTGATGAGTTTGCGTAGTTGACAATGCTATTATTTTATTGATGCGTACGGTTATTTACAGTAACTGTTAATAATGAATCGTAAAAAACTTTCTGGTGCCCAAAATAGGGCATTGGCTTCCAAAAGAGTAAAAGAATGTGAAAAAAATAAACAAATGCTCCGAGAATTACGTTGGTTTGAAGGTGATTTAGTAGAAATATATATATATATATATATATATATATATATATATATATATATATATATATATATATATTATTTTCGAAGCAATTTACGAATATTTTCGAAATTAATCATTTTTCACACAACGCCAATATCCGTTGCAGAGGGTGAAAGATCTTTTAATAGACTTAAGATTATAAAAAACCATTTTAGAGCCACCATGGGACAAGAGCGACTTTCAAATCTTATGATCTTGTCTATTGAAAATGATCTCGCGAAATCATTGTCATATGATGAAGTAATTTATAATTTTGCCTCGAAAAAAGCTCAAAAATTTTATTTAAGTTAGGAATTGTTTATGTTGCGGTTAGTTAGCAAAAAATGAAATAAAGTTAAAGTAGCTATAAAGGCATAATGTACTTTTTTGCTTCTATGCTAAGTATATATATGAAGCGAAATCTATAAGGGCGCCAAAAAAGGTTTTGTACCGGGCGGCTTGAAGGCTCTCGGCGGCCCTGTATATATATATATATATATATATATATATATATATATATATATATATATATATATATATATATATATATATATATATATATATAACTCAATATAATTCAATATCTTCAATCAGGAGCTGATCTGACAGATTTCAAATGTAGCCAGTCTACATTTGAAATCTGTCAGATCAGCTCCTGATTGAGTTAGATTTGCAAGTGAAGTTTCCTTTCTTGAATTAAAAGCAATACACCAAATGCAACTGCACAGCAACTGTACCAAACCAGATGCTTTTGATGCAATTTTAAAATCTCTTTACAAACATAGTTGGTATTTAGATTCAACAATAATTCCTCTTGCTTTGTCGGATGATGATATGTCATTTAAAAATCTTGCAAAAGCAGTTCTAACTTTTAAAATGCAGATTTCTACATGGTACAATACTAAAAACAAATCAAAAATAGATATAAAAGATAAAACAAAAATGGGAAACGAAATTAGTGAACATCCTTCTTTACTTCCTCTATTGGTTGATGAATTTTCATATCTTATGTTTGATAGAATTGGATTAGAGGAACAAAGGATAAAAGATTGGCTTCCCCCTGAGTATTGATTTACTCAACCTGCTTTTAAAAGCTTTCATAATTATGCCAAATCTTAAATTGTAGTAAATGATCATTCAGAAAGATCTGTTGGAATGATGCAGCAATTTATTCACTGATAAAATAACGAGGAAGATAAACAGAACACATTGCTAACTGTTCAAAAAGTTTGGTGTGCTTTCATAAGCCAAAAGAACCAAAGAACCAAAGAAGACGTTCAAACCTGGAAGACGTTCAAACAAACTTTTTAAAAGTAAATTTTCAGAAAGCTGATCTTCACTTGATAAAAGGAAGAAAACTGAATTTCTTTGCTTTTGAAATTTCATCCAATCAGATGAAACTATTATCAAATACTAAAATTTTTTTAAATCTAAATACAAAAAAAAAATTTTTTTTTGAAAAAAACTACGATACCATGTATTTTTGTTAAAATATATAGGTAAAAATAAACATCTCAGAAAAAAAATTTTCAAATTTTTTTATTAACTGTCACATGATTGCATTCATTTTTCAACTACAAGTCAAGCAGCAATTTTCAAGTCAACATTCAAAAAAGCTGCTAAAATTATGGCTGAAACAATTGAGAAGTTATGGAATGCTGCTCTTTTCATTTTGATAGTAAGTGAATATTAGATTGCTGTACTTAAGAACAAGAGTGAACTTAGACGCATTGCATTTAAGAGATGGTAAAGCTAAAACTATTACAGTAGGAATTACAACAGTTTTTGATGAATACAGCTTTTGGAGATCAACTAAGATGAATATTGCTGATGCAACCAATGTTAACGAAGGGAAAAAAGATGGAGAAGTTGCCCAACTGGACAAAATTTTCTCTGAGAAGGATATCAACAAATCGCAATTTATCAGTTATCAGCACCACGTTCTAGACAGAATTCTCCATTTGGTGAATGGATGAAAAACTAGATGGTAGCACCAAGTTGCCGAAAATAGATTATTCATTTGTAACTTAAAATTTAAAGAAGTATGAGGAACATAAAGTTTGTGAATAGAACAGAACAAATTTTTGATAAATCAGACGAGAGAGATGACATTTTTGTATCATATAATGAGAGTGTTTAAATTCTTTGAAGAAAATGGACATATCCCATAGATTAATTTTCAGGAAATCCTCAACAGCATAATTACAAAATGAGATTCAAGAGCCAATCTAGCCATTCTTGCATTTAATTTCGTACCAACAAGAAGAGCAAGTTTGGAGAAGGTATGCAGATTCATTTCGTAAAGCTGGACAGACTATTAGTTTACTAACCAAATGCACAATGAAAATGACTTGTCAGAAATATTGCGCCCATAAGAAAAAGGATTGCATTCATTGAAAAATCACTTAAAGCAGGAACCATCTGTAATTGAGATACCACGAAGCAATCAGTGTGCCAAGCGTGCAATCAAAGTAACGCATGAGCTTTATACTGTCTGCAAAATCAATAAAAAGCTGCAACTTAGACTTATTCTTAGCAATAAACAGTGATAAATATTTTGTAGTGTAAATTTTACACGAATTAGCACATTTATGAGTTTTGTTAATGTGGCTTTATACGTGCATGTTTCGTAAGACATACAGTATTAATAATGTTTCTCTGCCTGAAATCTTATAAAAAAACAAAAAGTTTCAAACAGATAAAAATGCAGTGCTGATAAAATGATAAACAGATAAAAATGCAGTGCTGAGAATTATAACATATTTCGAAGCAATTTCTATTTGTGCATTCTCGTTTTTTTTTTCAGCTGGTCAGCTGTAATTTCTAAATGAAAGTTTATAACACATTTTAGGCTTTTTTACCACGACGCAATGAAAATTGTTAAAAAACATTCAATTAGATTACGTTCAAACCAATCGGTCGGCTCAAATTGTTCAAATATCAGATTTTATATTACTAAATGTTCTATAATTAAATTACTTTTATTTATGATTACGAGTTTTTGAACCCAGACAAGCATAATTGCCTCATCAAAAAAATAAAAAGGATCCATTTCTATAATGTTTCTAGCGTTTTGTAATGCTTTATCTTTGCTCCTTCAAAATGAAATAACTTTTTTTGGAAAAGATTGTTAGAACAAGGAGACTTTCGAATGAACTGTGTTGGAAAATGGTTCGGTATTGGGTTCAAATTCTCCGAAATTCAGCCCAATACCGAACACAGTTTTTGTAATTTTAAAAATTGCAAATTTCTCGAAATTTGCTACTTTCACAATTACAAAATGTAATTGCAATTGAGAATAAAAAAGAAAGTTAATTCTCAAATATTTCCTTTCTGCATTTTTTGTGCAATCAACGTTTTCATTGCGAACTGTACAGAAAAAAAAAATTTTGCAGAAACTTACTTATCAGGGTTGTATATTCCTATAACGATGACTAATAAATGACAATTCAAAATTTCAAATGACGCACATAATGAAACTACTATACGCATTTTGATTTGGTTGTTACACAAACAGTAAATTAAAAAAGCAGGTTCAGATAAATCTTTTGTTTTAATCAAAGTTTAAATCAACAGTAAACCGCATCTTAGCAACAAAAATGTATTAAAGCAAATTGAACATTTATTGTTTGTAAGCAACGTCTCCGTGGTCCTTGGCTCTTCGTAAACGTGGTCATCTAGCCTCAGTAAGAAAGTTAATATTTATTTAATTTTAATTAAGTAAATTTTGCGATTATCTTAAAAATCTTTACAGCGTGGATAATGGTTTTCTATAGACTTTGTTTCGTACTTCTTTTGAGACGTTTTTTATATTTTCTACCTTCGTTACCGTAAAAAAGATGTTTTAATTTTGAAGACATACTATTGTGTATCTTGCATTAGATTTGAATTGATCACATGAAATCATATGATGTGTATATAGACAAAACTGGTTTTAGTCATCAGCGTGTTACAGCAAATTATCAGCTTAAAAAAAAACGTCTTACCTGTCTTAACAATTGTTGTGCAGTACGACAATTTAGTAAGTCTACTTAATGTTGATTTTTAAATTGTATGTAAATACGTCATTGTTGTAACTTTGTCACCAAGTTGGCTTTTTTTAAAATGTAATGTTTAGGAGGCTGCTTATTAAATTTACAAAATAAACTCTTTTCCATGTTCCGGGTTCCAAAACAACAAACCCACACTTATTGCATTGACTGTTGTCATATTGATAAAAATTCTAAGTAACCAAAACTTTCAGTCAATTAAAAGCAATTTAAATTACATTAGGGTTTTTAAAAAATTGTTAGAACGTATACCACTTTTAATTACTTCGACAAATTTTTTACAAAGTTGCGTTTATTAACTCTTGTGTAAGTGATTACTTTTGATTTTTTTAGTTTTTATTTATTAAAGTATATAGCATTTTTATTATATAGGGTTTTTATCATTTAGCATTTAAATATTGTTATTTAGCATTTTTGAAATGAACAGCGGAACAAAAGAAGAAAAACAAACGAAAAGAAGAAGAAACTATTTTCTTCAAACTCATCCTGATGACGAAATTCCGACTGGAGATGACAATGAGGTCGCAAGCTCGTGATGATCTTAATTTAACAACTTGATTTGTAGGATATATCAATATTGTATAATATATATATATATATATATATATTGTATGATATGTTGCATATGTATCATAGTGTTGCATATGTATCATAGTGTTGCATATGTAGGATACTTAATTAGAAAGATTTTGAATAAAAAATTTTAATTAAAAAATGAGCAGTTTTATTTCGTTGCTTATCGACAGTAAATAACAACCATCCTAGAGTAAGTATGGTCATGCTGATGATCAACTGGAATATTTACATATACTTCAGTATTTCTATTTAGATACCTGAGATTTAAGAGGTTAATCAGAGCTTTGCAATATAACAATTAAAAGCGGTTCCAAAATTTCAAACTTGGTGGAAAATGCATGTAAAACTACTTTGAAATTTTTCAACCTGAAATAATATTAATAACACGAAGCTAAAAACAACTTTAAGTAAATCCAAATAATAAATATTGAATACATCTTTCTTAAGAGTTAAAATAAAAATGGAATTCATTTACTTTTTGAAGGAATACTTTCATCAGATATGATGTAAAGCTACACGTGACAATAAGACAACACAAATACTAGAGCGATTTAAAGTCAAATACAAACAATAGTAAAGATTATTTAAATAAAAAAATTATTTTGAATTAGAATGATTAGTTTGAAGAGGATTTTTGGTTGAAATGAAGACTTTTAGGCTTTTTTGGTTGATTGAATAAGTTTTCCTAAAAATCTTACTAAAAATCTCACAGCATCTTCTTCGAAAACAACTTATTAACAACCATCACAAGTTAGATGATATTTTAACACCAATTTATTCAGCCTAATACTAAAAAATAGTGTTTCATTAGGCCTTTCAAGAAGAGAATTCGTTTCTTTAAATTTCGTTTTCGATTTCTTTTTCATTACCAGTTAATTGATAAATAAACGTTAGTTGCATTTAAAATTACTAAACATTAGTCTACTAAACTTCTTCTAAAGATCAGCAAAAAAAAAAGAGGAAAGATACTTAAGGTTGACTGGATGTATTAACACTCACAACACATCAACTGTCATTTAGCGGAAGGTAAAATACAAATACTATCTAAGGCTGCGTTTAGGAAATATTTATTGCAACTTAACTAAACAGGATTTAGCTGAACGGTAAGCTCGTAATCTTCTTATTGTTTTGTTTGTTGTTGCTGTTGTTTTGTGTACGTCATTTTGAATGTCTTTAATTACCTTTAATTAATTTAGGATTATTATTTAAGCAGTAGCTACATTGTAATCCACACGATTAAAATATACACCCAATATTTTACAATAAAGTGTTCCTACGCAGCATTTGTGCATGTATTCTTATTTTAGCTCTTGCAATTAAGAATGCTTTTGTTAAAATTTTTGTATCATCTTATTTCCCGTTTATTACTTTTTTGGTCTCGGAGGAAAGTTTTTTAAATCTCTTAACTAAGTTTAGTTCAGCTATTTTCCCATTTTCCATTTTGACATTCTAGATTTTGTTTTAAATTGCAAAGGAAAGAAAAAAGAGGAAGAATAAAAAGGGAAGAAGTTTTGCTTTAATTTTCAGCACAAATTTTTAAAATTTGTTTAAATGATTTTAAATGATTTTAAAATGGTGAGGCTTTTGTTTAGGTTGTTAATAAAAAAAACTATTTTATTTTGAGAAGATTGGGACTTTTAATCTCCTTAAAAAAAAAGCGTTGTGAATAATCATGCCCGTGAAAAGGCCATAATGATCTACAACGCTTAGAATACTATTTTTCACCTGTACCGTAATAATTTTCTCTGCTTAAAATTTTTTTATGAAGATTAAAAGTCCCATTGTTTTCAAAATAAAATTTCAGTTTGATTACCAACAAAATTTTTAAATTTTCAAAACTTTTTTTAAGTGTCATGGAAACGTTGCTCATTATTTCCATATTTTGAGCATCATCATAGCTTGAACATCGTCGTTTTTTGAAGATCATTCTTATATTTATTTTATGTGTTAAAGCTATGGTATTTTTTAGAGTTCTTAAATACTATAATGCAGCTGGTTTTTTATCGACAACTTAAATCATAGGACATCAAAACTAACCTTAATAAATTTTTGCTATAAAAGTGAATTGTGGAACCAGGATCTTTTTTATTAGAAAAAAAATTTTTTTTAAGACTTACATCTGTTAACTCAACTCATCCTATGTCATTGATAGCAGCTTTTCTGACACCACAAACAAAATCAGTATCCTCTTCAAACATAGGCTCGGTGTCCAATCAAAGTTGAAGGAGAAAATTAATCTTGAAGTTTTATCTTTAAGAACAATTTTCTTTTTTATTTTTTAAGGAAGAAAAAAAACAACTCAATTCTTCAGCGTCTTCAAGATCTGTAAATAATGCTGGTATTCTCTCAATATCCGGTCTCGTAACTTGGAGACTATTGCGAGGAGGGAGAATTATATTTAAAACAACGATTGAAAAAGACGTACAAAAGATGATTCGTCCACTCTTCATACAAATAAATGATAAAGCAAAAAGAAGAAAAGTTAAAAACAACTGGGAAAAGACTTAATCACGAAGATTTATGAAAGATAAAACGGAAATAAGAAAAAGTTGAAAACAATTGAGAAGAGACATACTCACGGAGACCAACCTGCCATATAAAAAAAAGGCCGTTGCTACTTGAAGCGCAATGCGCTCTATGCAGCCATATGATATATAGGCAAATGCGGGTTCTGAGCCATTGATACTTTTCCATACTTAAGGATGCAAACATTGATGCGTGAGTGAACGTGTTTTTGTAGAGAAACTTAAGGATGCAAACGTTTTTCATGTTTTTCAAGAAGAAGTATAAAAATAATCATGTTATTTGTGTACCCTTCAAGATGCCTAAAGATGTTATTTCCTTCAAGATGTTTTAAGATGTTAATTCAATTTTCTTGTTTTGTAGTGCCCAATAGCCAAGGTTCTGTGAGTGCCATCATTCAATAGGATCCTTTTGTCATCGTTAGCGCTGAGTGCGACTTTGTTGATTTCTTCGGTGTAGACGTCATGAAGATGGGATCTGAAAACGTTCATAATTGCAAGCTTTTCTTGTTTACCCTGCAAGCAGTCATAGTAGTCTTGATGAGTGAGGTGATTTTTAACCACGTTCTTTTTGACTCCTTTGCATTTTTTGTGCTCTTTGTCTTCATCTTCTTTTTCTTCAGAGATGTAATAAGAGTAGAGCTTAGGTCGAAGCCCGACAAACTGCGTGATTTGTTTACCACCGGTCTCATCTTTGAACTTGCCAATAATCTTTTTATTTTTGCCTACTTTGAAGCCAACGTTTTCAATGGCAGGATGGTCTTTTGGAAATTCGCTTGTGTCAAATTTGCTTTCTACGTCATCAGCAATGTCTTCATAGAAATCAGGAGTTTCAATTTCATAAATGAGCGAGTCGGTATCGGTCATGAGTAATTTTAATCGATCACCGTATTTAGGTTTCATGTAGTCATAGTGGTGTTCAAACATGAGAGTTTTGCTCAAATCGAGGATGCTCATTCCTAAGTAAACAGGTTTGTCGTAAGTGACTTGTGTTTTCTTCATGTGAATCGCAGTAAGATTTTCATCAAAAATGGTGTACCGATCATAACGAGGATTTTTGGATAATTTTAAGACTTCTTTTCTTGTGGTGACAAGTTTAATATCAACATGCTTTAGAATATTCTCCATGGTTTTTCCAAAGACGGAGTTGTTCATCAATTTAAAAAATTCTTTTTCAAAGTCGTTTTTAGCTTTTGTTCTTTTAGTGGTGTTGCCATCGATGTATGATTTCATGAAAGGTTCTTCTTCAAAGCTGATTCCTCGATGAATTTTGGTGATGACTAAAACCAATCGTTCATAGAGTTTTAAGCTTTCGTGATGAATGACGTATTTTTCTTTGTTGTTTAAATTTGGAACGAGCTTGGGTACTTTTCCAATGGTTAATCTTTCAGGTGCTAAAGGGTAATCGTTGTGTAAATCGTGAAGCTCTTCAGGATAGCTCAAATCGACTTCGAGAAAGCATGGAATGTTGCGCCAATGCTGAAGATCAGTCATCCATCTGAATTTTCTAACGGGAAGAGCTTTGCTTATAGCCCATCCATAAAGATTGTTGGCGTCTAAGTACTGAATGAATGTAGACGGTTTTGAAGGTTCATATTTGTCCATGTATTTGTTATTAGTAATTCCAAGCCGTTTTGAGATCATACAGATTCCACCGCGTATTCCTTTTTGGATCATTTTGAGCATGTCATTATCGGTTATCAAGTCCAGCTCAATTTTAGTTTCTTTTAACATAGCGTCCCAAGCCAAACCAGGAGAGGTGTAATACCAAAGAGGGTCGAGACCGTAATATTCCATGCAAGTGTCTCTAAAATTTTCAAAGACATCGGCAAGATTCAGCACGTCGGACTTGTTGTATAGCTCGTGATAGTCTTTAAAGGTTTTGCATCCAAATACTTTCCAAACGTTTAGAGCATGCGCATAGTCTTCATCGCTGATGTGTTTATCATCTAGTCTAGAATAAAAGGCTTCTTTGGGTGGCAATTGCGTTTCGGAAAACTTTTCAATCGAGTCCACCCATTCATAGGGGTAAACTCCTTTTCTTAGTAGCAAATTTCTTTGTTCTCCGCTGTAGAATGAATTGAGATGTTTGCACATGATGTCTCCTTTTTTAAATCTTCTATGAGCGCAGTCTTTACAATTGTCTTTGCACTTGCATTTTTTACCTTTCTTATCAAGGCAGTCCTTTTTGCATGTCTTAGGGTCTAATTCAGAGCACTCCTCACACAAATCTTTAACAAGGTTGCCAGTCAAATCTGCTAACGAGCTTTGCATGAACCTATAGCTGTCAACGAACCTTAAATCTCTATACACTTTTTTCGGTTTGCCTTTCTTATCAATCGAATCTCTCACTTTGATGCTTTTTGAGAAGCTGATGTATTTTTCTTCGCTGTTAGGTATGCAATTGAGTTTTCCGTTTTTCCCGCCTAATCTCTTGATGAACAAATGGCTGTCATAGCCAGACAAGTTATGAAAGACAACGGGAATAAATTTTGGAATTCGATATTTTTTATTGCAAGCATTGTGAGCAGCACCACGGTAATTTCCAGTCAAATGACAGTGATCCCACACTTTGTCACCGTTAAGATCCTTTTTGCAAATGTGACATTCGGTTGCAGCTTCAAACTTCTTTTCATCCTCATCAGTCCTAGGTTTCTTGTTTTCCCATTGTTGTTTAAGTGAATAACTATCACAGCAAATCTTTATAAAGTCAGCTTCAATACTGGTAACAAACTTTTTACCTACGTCATCCTTATCGCTTTTTGCTGTGTACTCGACAGATTTAATTTTTAAACCATCAGGTCCTACGATGTAATACCAGAAGGAGCTTGGAACATGCTTTTGGTATTGTTTGGTGTACGATTCTTTATTATTATATTCAGTGTTGTCATCGATAGGCTTGATGAAACTTTCAAAGTTGGCATAGACACAGTACAGAACTCTCATGGTGTTGTTGTAGTTTTTAAACTCAAGGGTTGACCCTTCTTTAGGAAGATCAATTCTCATTGGAGCGTTCTCATAACAGTATTCTTTGTGAATTTGAAGCTTTTCTTCTTGGTCATAACCATGCATGCAATTTCTGCAAAAATGAAGTTTTCTTTTTCCTTTTGTTGTTGAGGAGCCGGCAAACCGACTGAAATTGTTAATAAGGCAATAATGGCTGTTGTCTTTGTTTGAAATATACAGCAAATCAACACAGTGCTTTCGATCATGAAATTTGGATATTCGCATAGGTTGAGGTTTATTCATTTCATAGTGAAAGATGTTCACGCTAATATCCAGATTATTTTTCTCAAACTTTTCGACATCAGTCACCTTTACAGGAAATTCCATTTCTTTAAAATTGAGCTCTTTCGATTTTTCAATCAAGTCTTCATCTATTCTTGAATTATGCATAGCTTTCATGTTAAGAGCTCTGATAACACACCACTTGAAACATTCATTGTCGTTGTTTTCCATGTTGATGATGGCTTTTTTGTTTTTCAAATTGAGAGGCAGCTCCATGTAGGAAGAGCCCTTGAAAGGTTCATAATCAACAAAGCTGATATCCATTCTTAAAATCTTAGACAAGACGCAATTGGATCCCATCTTGTTGTAATTAGCGCTACGTTCCAAGACTTTTTCTTCCATTTCGGTCATTAGCATTCGCACATCATCACCCTCTAATAATCTTTGCGCATTAGATGAAAAGTTAGCCGTCTGAGTAGTCTCTTCACCTGTTAAGATGCTTACGCGAATCATTTCACAGACTAAAACAATTCTTACCTTTCTGTTTCTTTCTCCTTCCATGGTTTGAATAGCAGACTCTCTCACTAAGTTGAAAAAAGAAACAATATCTTGACATCGAGAAGATGGTTCATAAGAAAACAGTCTGGTGGAGCGCTCTGCTGAATGCTTAGACATATTAAACTTTATGGTGTAAGGAGCACCTGTAGACACTGAAGCTGGAACCGGAGCAGCAAATGCAACATCTTTGATTGACTTGATCGTTTTTTCCACTCCATTTCTCACACTGCTCACTGCATTTTTCACCGCAGTTGGAACGTATGGATCAACGAGAGCATTAAGTTGGTTAAAACCGTTAGAGACAGATGTTATCATTCTTGAAAGCCAACCAGCTCTTGATGCAGGAACAGGTGCTGGACGCGGAGCAGGCAACGGTCTCGCCTCAGTCGTGCGTATACGTGAACCACTTCCAATGATGGGTCCTATAGCTTCAATGAGATCAGCTTTTCTCATTTTATAGATGCCTTTGATATCACCACGGCCTTTAGCCATCTCTCTTAATTTTTTCACAGTCATTTTGGAACAGCCATCCTTTCGATCTTTTCGATCATTAACAGGCTCTTTGACAGCAATGACAGGTTTTGTTGTTCTTATAGCTTCAATGAGCTGTTCACTTGTCATTTTGGTATAGCCTTTGATAGCCCTTTGTTGAGCATCTCTTCGTAATGATGCCATTGAGACTTTTTTCAATGATTTATTTTCCATTTTTATTAACGAAAGAAAAAAATTTTCGGTGTTTTCATCGCTTTGCTCTTTCGCGATAAATTTTTCTGAAGATTGGCGACTCATTTTATTTCCGCCGTGATTTTCCTTAAGTCAATTCAATTTTTAAAAATCTTGGCACACTGTCTGCATGTTTTCTTCTTCGAAAAGTCTTCCGCAAAAAATTATGATGGTAACCATGACAACCGTAAAGATTTTTTTTTCAATTCTTTTTAAGAATTAAAAAATTCAGAGAATTTTCCAGGATCTTAAGAAACAAGATAATTGGCAAAATATTCGCTTATGGAGTCGTATACATGCGCTTGACCCGTTTCATCAAATCTAATTGTGTACTTTCTTCCCCACTCGTCATGTGCAGTAAATTCACATCCAGCCACATGAATTTCTTTGTCTTTATCAAACAAGTGCGTACAACCCATTTCATCAAATTCAATCCTCTCCATTTTTTAATCGTTGCCATTGATCTTAATCGAGTTCAATTTTTTTTAAAGCTTCATGCATTTCGAATAATAAAATGGTAAAGTCGATTTGATTTTTCATCTCTTTTAGAGATTCATAGTCTCTCATTAGCAGTTCCTCTTCACCAAAGAGTTGGATCATTCGGTAATGTTCTCCTTCAAAGACATTAAGAATTTCATCATTAATAAAATTAAACACTTCACTTTCTTTACCCAAGATATATTTCAGCTTAATAATATCGCGTACAAAAAGCCTTTTTATTCTGTATATTTCTTTTTTACTCAAACGACTTTTCGCGATTTCATCCAACAGCTGACTTCTGATATGGTAAAGGTCTTGAATCATTTTGTGAATTGGCATGTAGTTCTTTTCAAACGCATCTTTCATCAACGGTTTACTCAGTTTCCAATAAACCTTAAGTTCAAGCTTGAAAATTTTTTTAAGCATTTTTCCAGACTGTCTGAGCTTGCCAATGAGTCGATCAACCTCCATTTTTACTGTCATCTTTTTCAGTTTCTCAATAAACTTTTCATACTCATTTTTTTCATTCTTATCTATTAGTTTCTCAATTAATTCATCAATATTATCACTTATCTTTTTTGACTCGTTGTCGAGAGCAGCCAAAATATCATCCTTGCCCAAGTCAAACTCTTTCTCAACAACACATTTGCTTTGATTATTACCCATCTTTTTTAATCGCTGTCAATGATCTTGATCGAATTCAATTTTTTTCAGCAAACTTTTTTTTTTTCACGGTTTAGATCCATACGAAGTCAAAAAATCTTAAGCAGCAGATTTTTCCCACTCTTCGTCTGATTCCAACATTCTTCCCATTTCTTTAAATCTCGAGCTCATTTTTTCAATTCTTCAAAAAGAATCAAAAAAGCAATTAAGAGGAATACCTATTTTTAATCTGTTTAATCTTTAAAATGTTCAGTGATTTTGCGGCAATTATTATATCCGCTGGCATTTAATCTCCAATTGGTACCGATAAAGAATTTATTACGAAGGTCAATATCATCTTTTATATACATAACCACATCCTCCAAAGGTGCAACTTCAACCATTTCCTTGAAAATTGTTTGATGTTCTTTTGGAAGCTTTCTAACGTTTTTTAAAAATTTATCCAAACTTTTCGATTTCATCGTATCAGGAGTCGACACATACATGCCGTTAAGAGCATTCAATAAATCATCCTTTCGCATGTTACCCATCATTTTTATTTGCACCAAGATTTTTTAAAGCCAATTTTTAAGATCACTAGATTTTTTAACACGGTAAAAGCTAAAAAATCACTTGAGAAGCTTTTCAATCTTGATTCCATTGACCACCTTTCCATCTCGACGATCAAAATACTCACATCTATGACCAGTTCCTTTCATCGCTTTGTAAAGAGACTTGTATTCAGTCACCTCACCTGTTTCAACGTTAGTCATTCTCACAGTGATTGGATTTTTCTTAACTGAACGAAGCCAGTCCCATTTTGGATCATCATTCTTTTTTCTAGGCTCATGTATTCTTGGTCGACCTACTGGCTTGTACTCTTTCACACTTTCCAAAAGATCATCTTTACTGATCAAGTTATTTTCAACCGCAAGCATCATCAGACCAAATAAATTGTTTGAGGTTTTGGTGACTCCATTTTCCCTCACCAAATTTTTCAAGTATGATGTTGTATATCTCATTTTATTAGGAGAAGAAATTTATTTTAAGCGAATTCATTTTTTTTTAGATCCTTTGGATCCGTGGAAATTCTTCGAATTTTTAGATTCTTTGAATTTTTAAAAGCTTTTCATGAATCCAAAGGATGTAAATATTCAATTTTAAATCCATTGTCCACCTTTCCATCTCGACGCTTTAAATATCTCCATCCATGACCAGTTGCTTTCTCCGCTTTATAAAGAGACTTGTATTCAGTCACCTCACCTGTTTCAACGTTAGTCATTCTCACAGTGATTGGATTTTTCTTAACTGAACAAAGCCAGTCCCATTTTGGATCAGTAGGCTTCTTTTCTTTCGGTTCACGGCGTTTTCTCTTTTCTTTAGCCCTTTCCAAAAGATCATCTTTACTGATCAAGTTATTTTCAATCGCAAGCATCAACAACGTTGGCATATTTTTAGCTGTTTTAGTAACACCGTTTTCATTCAGTAAATTTTTCAAAAACTTTTTTGTGTAATACATTTTATTTCTGCCGTGATTTTTTTTAAGCCAATTCAATTTTTTTTTTCACCAATGTTGTTGTTTTCATTTGCTCTTTATCGTCTTGCAATTCTTTTAACGTTTTGTTATCCATTTTTAAGATAAAAAAACTAAAAAATCATTTCCATGGATCTAAAAGATCTAATAAACAGCAGTCATGTGAGTTCCATTTGAAACAAAATTAAGCAGCTTGTCAGAGATCACCACAGCAAAGATAACGGTATTTGCAACAGTTGAAGTTCGAAATTTAAGGTTGATCACCAATTCAGCTGTTTCTGAAGCCACTCTTTCTTTTTGCTTGCTGATATCAACAAAGAACAAGGGATACAGTTTTATATATTGAAACAAGGACAACCCAGATTGACAAACAAGTTCGTTTGTGCCGTAATATTTTTCATCAAAAGAAAACGTATCTGCATAAGCCATGGTCACTTTCTTTTCTCCAAAATTCAAGTCGTAATTATAATTTGGGTACTTTATTCCATTAACGGTCACGTAAAAATTGCTGATATCGCAATGGTCAAATAGTGACGGATTAACAGTTTGACTAGAGGGTCTGTTCGTCTGAAGTCCAAACAAAACAAACATCGGAACGCTTTTATCCGTGATTCTTCCAAGCGACCAGGTAAATTCCGTTTGACCAGCAGGAATAAGCTGTCTTTCACATTTGTTTGATTTATAAGGTACTTCGATAGGTATCTTTTGAGCTATTAAACTCATGAATTCAGCATTTCTCGAAACACTCAATTCAGCCAGTGGCGTACCTAGGGTAAATAGCGCCCTGGGCAAACACCGATCTCGCGCCCCTCCTCCCCCACATAAACTTCAACTTTTTAATAAATGATGACACCAACTTTTAATAAAACTTCATTATTCATTATAAATAAACAATTTGTTTATGTAACATATATTACAACTTTTTTTTTCTGGCTTTAATTGCTGCAAATTTCTTTATAACACTGTCAAAATCAATTTCTTCGGTATATTCTCGCTCTATGCTTAGCCTCTTTTGCGCCCCTTTTAGGTTGGCGCCCAGGGCACGTGCCCTGCCTGCCCTACCCTAGATACGCCACTGAATTCAGCGCGTGGCATATAAAGCCTGAACTTTTTAAGATCAATCATTCCTATACTAGCGCTCTCCGCTCTGTAAATCGCATCATCGCATTCTTTCTTTGTAAAGGTGATGGTGTGTCTGAACCCATAAACAACTTTATCATAGGTTTCACAAAAACCAAAAATATGCTTCAAAGGTATCCTGAACGAAAAAGCACCAACGGATGTAGTGTCTGCAAACAAATGGTCTCGTCTAACTTTAAATCCTTCATTTTCAACAAGATTTGATGTGTCCATGAACCACATTTGCTTCATACCATCTGTCATCTAAAATCCGTGAGGGTATTTCACCATTCCAAGAATGGTAGTGGCATGACCTGGATAAATAACTCTTTCCACTTGCTCTCCAGACAAGTCATAAGTCACGTCGTTAAACAAATACATCAAAGCATTATTCACCAAGGCAATCTTGTCTGTGGCTTCATAAAAAGTTCCATCACTCTTTTTCAGCACTCCTTCAATAAGAATGTAAGCCTCTGATGGTAGTGTTTTAATGGATTGACAATCAATTTCAAAAGTGATCGTGCCTGAAGAATTTAAATCAAGATTGGTTGGAAGGTACTCGAAAAAATCCAATTTTTCAATGCCAGTGTCATACTCTGGTTTATCAGTCAGTCTTAATCGATCAGTAGTTATCATTTTATAGAAAGAAAATTTTTTTTAGATCATTTCAACTCATCCTTCAAGCGATCTTCAGTCCTCTTCCCATCTTCACTAGATCTTGGATTCGAATCGCATTCTGTTTCGACATTTTCCTAGTTTGAATGGATGAACCAGTCTTTAATTTCACAATGGCCTTTTTACCTTTATCAACTGCTACATCTTTAGCAGCAGAAATGGCAGAAAGAGCCAACTCAGTACCAGCAGATTTTGCAGCTGTAATCGCTTCTTGCCCAATTTTGCTTGATGCAGCATTTTTAAGCATAGTCATTGTTGCTTTTGACATACTTGAAGCAGCTGCTCTTTTAATGAAATTTTTAATCAAGTCTAGAATACCACCTCCTCCAACAACGTTCTTTTTCGCATATCTTCTTTTGTTCACAATGAGCATTTTTAAAATAAACATTTTCTTTTTAGATCATCTCATGACGTTAAATTTTATCGATCGTCTTCATTAACGATTTGTATTCTGCTCTATTAATCACCCTTTGTCTCAACAGCTCATCGCAAATGCTCACAGCTACATTTCTCGATGCCGTATTTCCAGCATGCCAGGAAGCAATACTCAATTCAAGCTTTTCCACCAACGCATTCGGATCGCTCGGAAGAATAATCACTCCACGACCTTTTTTCCCTTTTTCAATACGCACCATTTTTTCCCAAATAGGAGCAATAAGTTGCTGATACTTTGGTCTTCTTGAAGCTTTCGGTTTATTCGGCTTCGTATCAGATCGTATAGCATCACTGTCCATTAAAATTTTTTCATAATTTTGCAAGTCTTCATCCGTATACTCGCTCGGTATTTCAAACTTTGTCATGAGATCCCAAAGACCTTTTGTTCTTTCATACCTTTCATCACCAACAATAATGTCATCTCCATCCATTTCAACTTCTATTTTACCAATGAACATTTTATCATCAACTTTATTCACTTCAAAAGGCATTTTGGATACAAATTTTTTAGATCCTTTGGATCCGTTGAGCGTCTTCTCGTTGCTTTCGATGAGCGGCTTAAACAGCTTGCTCGCATTAGCTTGAAAATCAGCATCTGAAATGTTATCGTCTTGGTAAATCCTCTTTCTTCTCTCATTCACTTCTCTCACAATTTCATCTCTTTTATCAGGGTCTTGTATTTTAAAGAAAGGCATGGTTTTTAAAATACGTAGACAAAATATCCTAAATCAGTTTTCACATTAATGTTTCTTAAACATATTGTTGAACGCTTGAATCGCGTCATCTCGACCTTTTTGGATCAGTGTCTCTTTAGTCACTTCATCTATTCCATTTTTAGTTTTGGTTCGTATTTCCTCCATCATGGTCTTAAACTTTTGAAGCTCACCAAGAATCAACTGAAACTCTGAATCGCTTATTCTTCCATCCACCAACGCCTTGTAAATGTGCTCGTTGATCGTGTTCAACTTTGACTCGGCCAACACTTTTATTTTTTCATGCTTTTCCGCTTTCAATGCTATCTTTTTATTCACTTGACCTCCAACAATCGATAAAAAACCCATTCCAATAGCTGCACCTTCAAACGCAATCGCTACTGGACTAGCAATAATCGTTGACAAAAGCCCTATTCCAGTCGCACCCAATGCTATGCATAAACCTTGCATCACATTGTCCACATTCGAAATGATCCTGAAAACGCAATGGTACTTTTTGCTGAGATGAACTCGCCTTTTCCTCTCGTTTTCTATCTCTTTCTGAATCTCGCTGATTGTGTGAAGACGATTTTCTGTAGGAGCTGATGGAAGAGCTGGATAAATTTTTTCATTCAATATCTCCATTTTTCATTTAGAAAGATTATTTTAAATCAATGTGCGTAATCGTACAGAGCTTTTCACCCTTTTTAACAATCACGTCCTCTTTGCTGTTGCTATTCACGTCCATAATAACGTTATCTACAGACTCTGAAATAATGACTTCGTTCTTTCTATAATTCAACTGCTCAGTGATTTTATTCATTAATGTCACCACTGCAACACCTTTCTCAAACTTCAACCCAATGGATAAAGCTATCGTTGTATGGGAGAGAGCAGTAAATTTAATATCTTTCTGAGCAAAAATCTCATATTGTTCGTTAAAGTTATAATAGGGAGGATGATCCAACGTTTTCGCATACATAATAATGTTACTCGGTTTTCTTTCCTCCAACTCTCTGATCCTCTCTTCTAAAAATTTTAGTTGCAATTCCAAATTGTGAACTTCTGCTGAGGCAACATTTCTAAAAAACTTGTGAGGAGCATGCATTTTTAAAATATTTAAAATTTTTTAGATCATTTTTGCAAACTGATTAATTCATCGTTGTTCACCCACGAATTAAACGAGTCTGGATACCCTAACCATTTGACCAATTATTTTTTATTCGTCTTTCGAACGATTTTTTCAATTCTGAATATATCCTGATGCGTCTTTTGCATCTCCTGCTCGTAAAAAGTGCCTTGAATTTCTTCACCGTTAGCATCAGCGATTTTATACGTGGGAGGATTCGTATACTGAACATTTGACACGGTAAAAACCTCTTCAGTCCATCTCGGTGTATACCCTTTTTCAAAATGAGACTTCTTTTTTACGATTCGCACTTGATCACCCATGGAAAATTTTTGTCTTGCTGGTAATGCTTGATCCTTTCCATACAGATTCCACCATACCCTACCTTTATTCTTTTCATCACTGGCTTCCACTGGAGTCATTTTGATGGAAGAGTGCTTTGTGTTGTTGTAATTTTTCACCATCTCATCTAAAACATCAATGTATTTATTGGTATTGTTGGCTGAAAAATATTTAAATATTCTCTCTTTCATCGTTCTGTTCCATCGCTCGACGACACAGCTTTTTTCCTCGTTTTCAGTGGAATACAATTGTACACCCAACGCTTTCACATGCTTGTTGTAAAATTCTTTTCCTTTATCCACCCACAATTTGACGCATTTTCTTTCTTCGAAAATCTTTTTCAGCGCTTCAGCTACTTCAAAGCCTGTTTTGCTTTTTAACGGAACGATCCATCCATACTTTGAAAACACGTCAATCACCATGAGCAAATATTTCACGCCATTGTTGAATTTTGAAAACGATTGCATGTCCACCAAATCTGCAGCCCATATCTCATCCATGTCGTTCACAATCACCCTTCTTCTTTTAAAATGACGAATAACCGGTTTATGAAGCTCCTCTGCAAGCTGATCCGTCCATTTCAAATCACTCACACCCAATCCAAATTTAGCTTTTGCTTTAATCACAGGAGTAATGAGCTTTCTCTCGTTAATCTCTCTTTGAATTGGGTTTGGAATCGAATTCATCTCCTCAAGCATCATCTGATCTGCCACATTCCTGTTTTGTTGGTCGTTAAAATATTTATAAGCTAAATCATGGTGATACGCTGCATTGTCTACTCTGTCTACTGGCTTGCTCCAATCTTGATACATGTCGGTGGATGTGAGCCTTTTGTTCAGGTTTGTGCCGGGTCCTGCAAAGTTCATCCCAGGAATATGCATTTCTCCTGGAAATTTTGCCCATGGAAGCTTGATTTTGCTCGACAGTTTATTAATCGATTCCACCAAATCACCTCCTTTTGTTTCTTTAGCAATAAACTTGCATTTGGTCGTTCCGCAAGAGTCGCAAGTCCCTTTTAACATAGATCTATTGTTTTTTGTCATCTCCTTTTTCAAGTGAATGGTTTCAGTTTCTCTTTTGCATTTAACGCAGTACATTTTAACATATATAAATAAGTTTTTTAACATAAAAATGGACATTGTTGATTTGTCATATGATAAAGAAAGCACAAGAAATCATAACAAATTCTTTCCAAGAGACATTCGAGGACTCATCGTTGGAAAATCTGGCTGTGGAAAAACAACATTGATGTTAAACCTGTTATTAAGACCTGGATGGCTGGATTATAACCACTTGCAAGTCTTTGGCAAATCCCTTTTTCAACCTGAATATCAAATACTCAAAAAAGGCTTTGAAAATAACCTTCCAAAAGAACTCATTTTCCAATTGCTTAATAAAAACAAGATGAAAAAATTGAATTTAAACCCTAAAGATGTGATTGATGAACTTTCAAAAAATTCTTTCCAAGGAGGTTCAGATAACATAGAGTGTCATTTTTTCGAAAGTGAAGAAGACGTGCCTGACCCTTCCGAACTTGATCGAACAAAAAACAATTTGACGATCTTTGACGATTTAAAAGGAGAAAAGCAAAGCATGTGTGAAAAATATTACACCCAAGGAAGGCACTCCAACGTCGACATGTTTT
The DNA here is from genome assembly GCF_058129835.1 of Hydra viridissima. Taxonomy (NCBI): domain Eukaryota; kingdom Metazoa; phylum Cnidaria; class Hydrozoa; order Anthoathecata; family Hydridae; genus Hydra; species Hydra viridissima. The sequence goes on from NW_028324300.1 coordinate 8,792,626, forward strand.
ACCTTGCTCAAAATTTTTTCGATCTTGACGGACATGCGATTAGAACCAATGCCAATTTTATTTGCTTCTTTCCTCAAGACGATGGAACTGTTGGTGAAATTTATAAAAGACACGCCTCATGTGATATGGACATGAAAGAATTTAGAAAATTTTGTAGAGATTGCTGGTCTAAACCTCGTGGATTTGTCGTCATTGATCTCTCCTCTGAAAAAGATAATGGAAAATACCGAAGAGGTCTGGATGAATTTGCCTTTTTCTAACTTAAAAATTCGAAGAATTTCCACGGATCCAAAAAGATCTAAAAAAATTTCGTCCATTTTTAAAAAATGTCAGGTACTATAATCGATGTAGATGATAAATCAAGTGTTATCACGACTAATTTTTTAGACAAAATCGTTTTCGAGAAAGGAAAAAGTTATGAAATGGCTTTTCTCGGCTTGGAAACATACAATAGCATTTTAAACATAAACAGTAAAAACAATTCGTTCAAATACAGCATGAACAATGGAGCTCATTGGGAAAACATTATCGTTCCTGATGGAAGCTATGAAATTAAAGACATCAACGACTATCTGCAAAAGTCAATTTTAAACACGATAAAAACAGCTCAACGTGGAAGCTATATCATCGCAAATAAAATTAACTACTCTTCAAACAACCTTCAAATTGGAATCAACATTAATACTTTAAAATCAAGCATTAAACTTGGTATGAATTATCTGATTGACTTTGACGTGGAGAACAGCATCGCCTCAGTTTTAGGGTTTACTAAAAGAAAATTAAATTCCAATTCCGAATACGAGTCTGATCATATTGCTAAAATTTTAAGCTGCAACATCATCAGAATTGTTAACAACGTTATCGGATCATCCTACATTAATGGAACTCAACTCAATTGCATCTACTCCTTTTATCCTAATGTTAATCCTGGTTATAAAATCATCGAAAGACCAATGCATTTAATCTACCTTCCTGTAAAACTTCTTGAAATTTCAACCATGGTTACTCGCATCATTGATCAAAATGGAGATTTAATCGATTTTCGTGGTGAGGACATCACGATCCGTTATCACATTCGAGAAGTGAAATAAATAATTTTCTTAACTCTATAAAATGTATCAAAACATTAAACTCAACATTTCAAAAGGTCAAGCTGACAAAATTAAAAAAGCCATTCAAGACAAGACTGCTGCTAGCATAAAACTCACTCATCAAGACTTGAACGGCGAACATGTTCTTGCTGTCACTAGCACACAACTCAACCAAATTAGAAAAGCCTACGAAGCTGGAAAAGGTGTCACGCTCAAACTCAGCAAAAAACAACTCATGCACAACGCAAAAGTAGAAGGAGGATTCATCGGAGCTCTTTTACCTTTATTAGGAACGCTTGCCTCTCGTGCAGCTCCAGTACTTGCAAAAGGTTTATTAGGCGGACTTGCTTCATCTGCCGGCTCAGCTATGGTTGATTCTATCGCTGGACGAGGCGTCAATCATACATCCAATAAACCCAAAACATTTTACTTGAGCAAAGATGGAAAAGGCATAAAAATAACCAAATTTGGCTCTGGCTTATTCTTAAAACCTTGGATTGGAAATACTCAAGGCGATGGACTCTTTGTTAAAACTGGAAAAGGACTCTTTGTTAAAACTGGAAAAGGACATGAAATGACAGGAGGATTCATCGGTGCTCTACTCCCCTTGCTCGGTACGCTTGCAACCACTCTTATTTCTGGTTCTGGTTTACTTCTCGGCCCCAATTCACCTTTCAATAGCAATTTAGGCTCCATTCTCTAATTTAAACTTTTTAACAAATTTAAAAAATGATTAACGTTGAAGGAATTGTTTTACCCAACGAAGCCTTAACCAACTTTCAACTGATAAAGGCTGCGAAACAGTTAAAATTAAAAAACTTTCGAGGCGTTCTTGTAAGAGACGAGTTACCGAAAAAACCAAGAAGAAAAGAATGTGGAATTGCAAACACTGGTGACTCAAGCACTGGAGGATTTCATTGGGTGTGCTGGTACAAAGACGGCGATAAGAAATACAGCTTTGACTCATACGCTCAACCTCCTCTTGTCAAACTGGTTGACTATCTGAAGAGTCCCGTTTATTACAACAGCGAAAGAGTACAGTTTGGCCATACCTCTTATTGCGGTCACTTGTGTCTTTACGTTCTAAAAAAATTGAATGAAGGTCTTGACTTTCAAAGCATTATCAACACCTTGTGGTAAAAGTTTTTAAGAATAACAAACCACCCGCGCTCAGGCAAAGATGAACACAAAAAATGCAAAGGAGTCAAAAAGAACGTGGTTAAAAATCACCTCACTCATCAAGACTACTATGACTGCTTGCAGGGTAAACAAGAAAAGCTTGCAACCATGAACGTTTTCAGATCCCATCTTCATGACGTCTACACCGAAGAAATCAACAAAGTCGCACTCAGCGCTAACGATAACAAAAGGATCCTATTGAATGATGGCACTCACAGAACCTTGGCTATTGGGCACTACAAAACAAGAAAATTGAATTAACATCTTAAAACATCTTGAAGGAAATAACATCTTTAGGCATCTTGAAGGGTACACAAATAACATGATTATTTTTATACTTCTTCTTGAAAAACATGAAAAACGTTTGCATCCTTAAGTTTCTCTACAAAAACACGTTCACTCACGCATCAATGTTTGCATCCTTAAGTATGGAAAAGTATCAATGGCTCAGAACCCGCATTTGCCTATATATCATATGCTACTCGGAGCGCAATACTTTGTACGCATGCGCTAAATTTTTTTAAAAAAAAAAAAAATCTTGTTGATGTTAACCCTATCCCTATCCCTATCCCTATCCCTATCCCTATCCCTATCCCTATCCCTATCCCTATCCCTATCCCTATCCCTATCCCTATCCCTATCCCTATCCCTATCCCTATCCTATCCCTATCCCTAACTGCACAGGTTCCCGAACAGCACATTCTTATCAAATTATGAATTATTAAATCTTTTAAAGGAACTGAAGCTGAATAGTCCTCCACTGTTATGTTTGCAGAATAACATTTCAATTTTGCATCTCTGACATCATTGTAAGCGGGGTAAATGTTATTTCTCCAAGGCTCTGCTTCTAATCAATAGATAGGAAGCGTTTGTATGACTTGCATCAATTATTAAAGCCAGTGCTTCGTCTGCTGAATATTTAGTTGCTTTATCTGTATTTGAAACATTTAAAACGTTCTTGCCAGTAATAATAATTGATTCATCTCTAAATTTTTAATTAGCAGCAAAAAATAATTCATTGGATGAATGAGATTCAATTAAACAAGATACACGCCGTTTTTTAGTTTTATTAGAACTAAACTTCTTTTCAAAATTTTTATTTATAGCACTATGAGATATGTTAAATGCAATCGTCCATTGCCTTAATTCATCCGATACAATTTCATTAACTTTTGTAACGCAATTGTTGCCATCAATACCATCACTGTCAAAATCATCATGCAAACAAGCTTTCCATTCGATGTTATCACTAGATTCTTCAAAACTAATAATAGAGTTACTAAAAGATAAGTTTATATTTTCATCCAACCAGCATTAATTTTCGGGAATTTCAGGAGAAGACTCGGGTAACAAAGTATTTTTGACAATTGGACATGATTTAGAAGAATTAAACACTAAAATATTATTCAACAACTCGGATTAATTGCATGATACTTCTTTCACTATTCTTGCTATTTCAGCAGCAATTTTTCTACGTTTTATTCTGTCTGAACTCATAGTAAGGTTACTTATATCTTCGTAATTTTATAAAATGTTTTTCTATTATTTAACAAAATTAATTAATTAACAAACAATAAATAGATAATAATATAATAACAAATAATATAAAAAAAGTATATGGGTAATAAAATCTTATTAGGTTATAAATATTCCCCAATTACTAAAATAGTTTCATTATAAATTAAATGAAGATAGATTTTATAAATTATATGCGGTAAAAATTATTAACAACGTATATGTTGCTTTCTCGCGGCGAATAAAATAATAAAAAACTCCCATCTACAAAAAATTCGCCTTCAATTTACACTTTACAAATCAACTCAAATATGTCCATAAAAATACCGATTAAAGTATGTTTATAGGATTTTAAGGAAACTGCGCAATGTCCACTCTTTGTAATTGCTTTCGCGCGTAGCTTAATTACAGTATCTCAACAACTAAAAACCAGTGTTTTCAACTTAATGTTTCAATCAATTTGCAAAAATCAACATAGAATTATCTATAAATAGTTATTGCAAACATAACGAAAACATAATGAAACTGCAATACCTAAAATACTGTTAGTAAAAAAATTATTCTCAAATATATTTTACTATAATCAAACAGTAAAAAAATTGTTCTTATCCGACAATCGTAATTTAAAAGCGGATAACTTTAACGAAATATTTGAAAAATATATCCAAAAAAAATATATACCACTATTTGAAAAAGAAACAACATTAAAGCGTAAAAGAAATATAATATTAACAAAGTATCGCAAAAACTTTCACACAACAAAATGGCAATTTCAAACTTCATCCCTGAGGTAAAAAAGTGAACACAACAAAAGCGAACGCAACAAAAATAGTTTTTATTTGAAAAGTTTAAAAACGGAAACATAAAGAACTGAAGCGTTGATCCACGCGGGTTTAACTTACAAGAGAAGTGATCAGAATATCTGTAGTGTATAAAAGTATAGTTTTTAACGTAAAGAAAACTTGACAGAGTTGAATGGGCTCAGATGCCAAAGAAAAGGTGAATACAGAAGTTTATATTAACCTGAAGAACCTTCCTAGACGGGAAATATGTGTTCCAACAGGATAGAGCTCCGAGCCATCGGACCAACAAGGTCTAACAGATTTTAAAAGAAAGTATAGCCAATTTTTGGTCCATCTTCTAACCCAGATTTGAATCCACTTGATTATTCAATATGGAGGGTTGGGGAGGGCAAGGGATATAAAAAGTACCTCTGAACTCTCAGGTCTCTCATTCATCTATAACAAAAGCTTGGAACTCTATGTTAAGGAAATGCCTAATCAGTACTTGTCAGGCCTTCCATCCACATCTAGAGGTTATCATTAAAAAAAAATGGAGATTTAATCGAATCTTAAGGAAAGCAAGGCATTTTTCCAAACTTTTCTTTTAAAAAATTACTCAGATATGATTATTTTTGGTTCCAAGATTTTGTAAATTTAGCAGTAAGAAAAACCCGCAAATCGCTGCCGCACACTTTGGTTGAAATTTAATGAACAGTAGTCGTAATTTATGCAGGTTTTATAATTCAGCTGTTGAAATAGTCTCTAATTATTTAGTTACTAATATTGTTGCAGGCTTTTTATCAAATTTAAAACTTATTTATCATACCAAAGACTCCACCTATGTTCTATAAAACCTAGTAAACTGCTCTAAAACTTTGACATATGTGAAGTCTAATAATTTTCAGCTTGCATTGAAAGAGTTGCATTTCAAACAATGTTTCCCTTACTAGGATACTCTGTAGATGTTTATCGTAGACAAGTGTTAAATGACAGTTTGTAACCCACACTCCTTGTTTTTAAACAAACTTTTTTCAAACTTATTTAAAGTTATTTACAAAAAATATTTACAAATTCTAGCATTTTTTTAATTTTGTCTCCTGTTGATAAAAGGTGGATAACGTTTGCCACCATCACCTACCAATTAGTCTTACAATTTGAAAAAAGATTCTAAAATATAATGGGCTGCTTTTTGAAAGTTAGGAGATGCAAAATGGACAAGTGTGTTTTGATAATGCAGTTTATTTTCTAACCACTTAATGCAAAATTTTCAATCTTCATAAAATTATTATTTAAGGGGTTTTTAATGTAATTTTTAGTGTAAATTAAGGGGTTTAAACAAAAGGGATTTCAGGGGTAAATGAGAGGAACTTCAAACTTTACATGCTCATAAATGTCAAAGGAAAAAATTATATACACAATTTTAGGAGACGCAGCTCCAGGAAGGAGGAAATTACTCTAATTTCCTCCTTCCTGGAACTGCGTCTCGTGGCTAGCTCTTATCACCATAATTTTTTCCAAGTCTTTCTAATTCGACACTAATATCAACATACTAAATATTTGAGTATGCTCTAAGCCTCTTAGTGACCTACCTTAAGCAACATGATTTTGGGTACTTCCATAAAATATGTAATTTCTTCCCAGGTCCCTAGTGAAAAAAGTTGTTGTTTTACATTTTTTGATTGAGGAAATGTTTTCTGGTGATAACCCAAAAAAGAAATTTCTAGGGATTTGTAAGGTGTTTTAGCATGATTACATGTTCCAGAGAATTTATGCAATTGTCTGAAATTTTTCTGAAATATGGTTGCTAATTAAACACACAGAGTAAATTATCAATGTTAAAGATAGATAATCAATGAAGCAACTTGTTCAACTACTTTTTAAACTCCAATAGTTAATTACAGTTATGAAAGTAAATCGGTCTGCTTTCGATCAAGAAGTAAATATAAATTAAAAAACTAAAATTGCATGCTTTAAAAACAAAAATAGCATTATGTTTTACTTTTAATGTACATAAATCATGTAAGGGTTTTTTGGTGTTAATTTTCGTTTTTAAGAAATCTCTAAATGTATCTAAAAAAAATGGCAGGGCATACTGAAAAAAAATTTTACATTTATATTTTGTTTGTAAAAATCTAAAAAATTCACGAAAAAGAAAAAAGTTATCCTCAGAAACATTCTTTTAAGAAAATTTCATCGGATTCGAAAAAAAATAACTTTTCGTTACAATTTTAAAAACAAATTTAAGTT